>NC_141001.1:123875234-124005234 GCF_052327205.1 Somniosus microcephalus
GAGCTGAGGAGGAGGGAAAGGGAGAGTGAGGGAGAGTGAGGGAGAGTGAGAGTGAGGGAGAGTGAGAGTGAGGGAGAGTGAGGGAGAGTGAGGGAGAGGGAGAGTGAGGGAGAGGGAGAGTGAGGGAGAGGGAGAGTGAGGGAGAGGGAGAGTGAGGGAGAGTGAGGGAGAGTGAGAGAGGGAGTGTGAGGGAGAGTGAGGGAGAGGGAGAGTGAGGGAGAGTGAGAGTGAGTGAGGGAGAGTGAGGGAGAGCGAGGGAGGGAGAGTGAGGGAGAGGGAGAGAGAGGGAGGGAGAGGGAGAGGAGGGAGAGGGAGGGAGAGGGAGAGTGAGGAGAGGGAGGGAGAGTGAGGGAGGAGAGGGAGGGAGAGGGAGAGGGAGGGAGGAGAGGGAGAGTGAGGGAAAGTGAGGGAGGGAGAGGGGAGAGTGAGGGAGGAGAGAGTGAGGGAGAGTGAGAGTGAGTGAGGGAGAGCGAGGGAGAGGGAGGGAGAGTGA
Organism: Somniosus microcephalus; assembly: GCF_052327205.1. NCBI lineage: Eukaryota > Metazoa > Chordata > Chondrichthyes > Squaliformes > Somniosidae > Somniosus > Somniosus microcephalus. The sequence continues at coordinate 123,875,728 of NC_141001.1, forward strand.
GGGAGAGTGAGAGAGAGGGAGAGTGAGGGAGAGGGAGAGTGAGGGAGAGGGAGAGGGAGGGAGAGTGAGGAGAGTGAGGGAGGGAGAGGGAGAGGAGGGAGGGAGAGGGAGAGTGAGGGAAAGTGAGGGAGGGAGAGGGAGAGTGAGGGAGGGAGAGAGTGAGGGAGAGTGAGAGTGAGTGAGGGAGAGCGAGGGAGAGGGAGGGAGAGTGAGGGAGAGAGAGGGAGAGTGAGGGAGAGGGAGAGTGAGGGAGAGGGAGAGTGAGGGAGAGTGAGGGAGAGGGAGGGAGAGGGAGAGTGAGGGAGAGTGAGGGAGAGGGAGGGAGAGGGAGAGTGAGGGAGAGTGAGGGAGAGTGAGGGAGAGTGAGGGAGAGTGAGCGAGAGGGAGGGAGAGGGAGAGGGAGGGAGGAGAGGGAGGGAGAGGGAGAGTGAGGGAGGGAGAGGGAGAGTGAGGGAGGGAGAGAGTGAGGGAGAGTGAGAGTGAGTGAGGAGAGCGAGGGAGAGGGAGGGAGAGTGAGGGAGAGTGAGAGTGAGGGAGAGAGAGAGGGAGAGAGAGGGAGAGAGAGGGAGAGTGAGGGAGAGGGAGGGAGAGTGAGGGAGAGTGAGAGTGAGGGAGAGTGAGAGTGAGAGTGAGAGTGAGAGTGAGGGAGAGGGAGGGAGAGTGAGGGAGAGTGAGGGAGAGGGAGGGAGGGAGAGGGAGCGGAGGGAGAGTGAGGGAGGGAGAGGGAGAGCGAGGAGAGTGAGGGAGAGAGAGGGAGAGGGAGAGTGAGGGAGGGAGAGGGAGGGGGAGGGAGAGGGAGGGAGAGAGAGGGAGAGCGAGGGAGAGCGAGGGAGGGAGAGTGAGGGAGAGTGAGAGAGTGAGGGAGGGAGAGAGTGAGGGAGGGAGAGAGTGAGGGAGGGAGAGGGAGAGTGAGGGAGGGAGAGAGTGAGGGAGAGGGAGAGTGAGGGAGAGTGAGAGTGAGTGAGGGAGAGCGAGGGAGAGCGAGGGAGGGAGAGGGAGAGTGAGGGAGAGTGAGGGAGAGAGAGGGAGAGGGAGAGTGAGGGAGGAGAGGGGAGGGAGGGGAGTGAGGGAGAGAGAGGGAGAGGAGGGAGGGAGAGAGAGGGAGAGCGAGGGAGAGTGAGTGAGTGAGTGAGGGAGAGCGAGGGGAGAGGGAGGGAAGGGAGGGAGAGGGAGAGTGAGGGAGGAGAGGGAGAGTGAGGGAGGGAGAGGGAGAGTGAGGGAGAGGGAAAGTGAGGGAGAGTGAGAGTGAGGGGAGAGGGAGAGTGAGGGAGAGGGAGAGTGAGGGAGAGTGAGGGAGAGGGGAGTGAGAGTGAGGGAGAGGGAGAGTGAGGGAGAGGAGAGTGAGGGAGAGGGAGGGAGAGGGAGGGAGAGTGAGGGAGAGGGAGAGGGGGGAGAGGGAGGGAGAGGGAGAGGGAGTGTGAGGGAGAGGGAGAGTGAGGGAGAGTGAGAGTGAGTGAGGGAGAGCGAGGGAGAGCGAGGGAGGGAGTGTGAGGGAGAGTGAGGAGTGTGAGAGTGAGGGAGAGGGGAGTGAGGGAGAGTGAGGGAGGGAGAGGGAGAGTGAGGGAGAGGGAGAGGAGGGAGAGTGAGGGGTGAGAGGGAGAGTGAGGGAGAGGGAGAGTGAGGGAGAGCGAGGGAGGGAGAGTGAGGGAGAGAGAGGGAGAGTGAGAGAGAGGGAGAAGGAGGGAGAGGGAGAGGGAGGGAGAGGGAGAGGGAGGGAGAGTGAGGGAGAGGGAGAGGGAGAGGGAGGGAGAGGGAGGGAGAGTGAGGGAGAGGGAGAGTGAGGGAGAGTGAGGGAGAGGGAGAGTGAGGGAGAGTGAGAGTGAGTGAGGGAGAGCGAGGGAGAGCGAGGGAGGGAGAGTGAGGGAGAGTGAGGGAGAGTGAGAGTGAGGGAGAGGGAGAGTGAGGGAGAGTGAGGGAGGGAGAGGGAGAGTGAGGGAGAGGGAGAGTGAGGGAGAGTGAGGGAAGAGGGAGAGTGAGGGAGAGGGAGAGTGAGGGAGAGTGAGGGAGAGCGAGGGAGGGAGAGTGAGGGAGAGTGAGGGAGAGTGAGAGAGAGGGAGAAGGAGGGAGAGGGAGGGAGAGGGAGAGTGAGGGAGAGGGAGGGAGAGTGAGGGAGGGAGAGGGAGAGTGAGGGAGGGAGAGGGAGAGTGAGGGAGTGAGACTGTGGGAGAGGGAGAGTGAGGGAGAGTGAGGGAGAGTGAGAGTGAGGTGAGGAGTGAGGGAGGAGTGAGGGAGTGAGAGGGAGAGTGAGGGAGTGAGACTGAGGGAGAGGGAGAGTGAGGGAGAGTGAGGGAGAGTGAGGGAGAAGGAGGGAGAGGGAGGGGGAGAGTGAGGGAGAGTGAGGGAGAGAGGGAGGGAGAGGGAGGGAGAGTGAGGGAGGGAGAGGGAGAGTGAGGGAAGGAGAGAGTGAGGGAGAGTGAGGGAGAGTGAGGGAGAGTGAGAGTGAGTGAGGGAGGGAGAGGGAGAGTGAGGGAGAGAGAGGGAGAGGAGAGTGAGGGAGAGTGAGGGAGGGAGAGGGAGGGAGAGGGAGAGTGAGGGAGTGTGAGGGAGAGAGAGGGAGAGTGAGGGAGAGTGAGGGAGAGCGAGGGAGAGCGAGGAGGGAGAGTGAGGGAGAGGGAGAGTGAGGGAGAGTGAGAGTGAGTGAGGGAGAGCGAGGAGGAGAGGGAGGGAGAGGGAGAGTGAGGGAGGGAGAGCGAGAGTGAGGGAGGGAGAGGGAGAGTGAGGGAGAGTGAGTGTGAGGGAGAGGGAGAGTGAGGGAGAGTGAGGGAGGGAGAGGGAGAGTGAGGGAGAGGGAGGAGAGTGAGGGAGAGGGAAAGTGAGGGAGAGGGAGAGTGAGGGAGAGTGAGAGAGGGAGTGTGAGGGAGAGTGAGGGAGAGGGAGAGTGAGGAGAGTGAGAGTGAGTGAGGAGAGTGAGGGAGAGCGAGGGAGAGTGAGGGAGGGAGAGTGAGGGAGAGAGAGAGAGGGAGAGAGAGGGAGAGGGAGAGGGAGGGAGAGGGAGGGAGGGAGAGGGAGAGGGAGGGAGGGAGAGGGAGAGTGAGGGAAAGTGAGGGAGAGAGAGGGAGAGTGAGGGAGGGAGAGAGTGAGGGAGGTGAGAGTGAGTGAGGGAGAGCGAGGGAGAGGGAGGGAGAGGGAGGGAGAGTGAGAGTGAGGGATGAGTGAGAGAAGGAGAGTGTGGAGAGGGAGAGTGAGGGAGAGGGAGGGAGGGAGAGGGAGAGTGAGGGAGAGGGAGGGAGAGGGAGAGTGAGGGAGAGTGAGCGAGAGTGAGGGAGGGAGAGGGAGAGGGAGGGAGGGAGAGGGAGGGAGAGGGAGAGTGAGGGAGAGTGAGGGAGGGAGAGAGTGAGGGAGAGTGAGAGTGAGTGAGGGAGAGCGAGGAGAGGGAGGGAGAGTGAGGGAGAGTGAGAGTGAGGGAGAGAGAGAGGGAGAGAGAGGGAGAGAGAGGGAGAGAGAGGGAGAGTGAGGGAGAGTGAGAGTGAGAGTGAGGGAGAGGGAGGGAGAGTGAGGGAGAGTGAGGAGAGTGAGGGAGAGGGAGGGAGGGAGAGGGAGCGGGGAGGGAGAGTGAGGGAGGGAGAGGGAGAGCGAGGGAGAGGGGGGGATAGGGAGAGTGAGGGAGAGAGAGCGAGGGAGGGAGAGGGAGAGCGAGGGAGAGGGAGAGTGAGGGAGGGAGAGCGAGGGAGAGAGAAGGAGAGTGAGGTTGAGGAGAGTGAGGGAGAGGGAGGGAGAGGAGGGAGAGGGAGGGAGATGGAGCGAGAGTGAGCGTGAGGGAGAGTGAGGTTGAGGGAGAGGGAGGGAGAGGGAGATGGAGGGATAGGGAGAGTGAGGGAGAGGAGAGTGAGGGAGGGAGAGGGAGAGCGAGGGAGAGTGAGGGAGAGGGAGAGTGAGGGAGGGAGAGGGAGAGCGAGGGAGAGTGAGGTTGAGGGAGAGTGAGGGAGAGGGAGGGAGATGGAGAGCGAGGGAGAGAGTGAGGGAGAGTGAGGAGGGGAGGAGTGTGAGGGAGTGTGAGGGAGAGTGAGAGAGAGGGAGGGAGAGGGAGGTTGAGGGAGAGTGAGGGAGAGTGAGAGTGAGTGAGGGAGGGAGAGCGAGGGAGAGCGAGGGAGGGAGAGTGAGGGAGAGTGAGGGAGAGTGAGGAGAGGGAGAGTGAGGAGAGGGAGAGTGAGGGAGAGGGAGAGTGAGGGAGAGTGAGGGAGAGCGATGGAGGGAGAGTGAGGGAGAGTGAGGGAGAGTGAGGGAGAGGGAGAGAGAGGGAGAAGGAGGGAGTGGGAGGGAGGGAGAGGGAGGGAGAGGGAGAGTGAGGAGAGTGAGGGGGAGGGAGAGTGAGGGAGAGTGAGAGTGAGGGAGAGTGAGGGAGGGAGAGGAGAGTGAGGGAGTGAGACTGAGGGAGAGGGGAGAGTGAGGGAGAGTGAGGGAGAGTGAGGGAGAGTGAGAGTGAGGGAGAGTGAGGGAGAGTGAGAGTGAGGAGAGTGAGAGTGAGGGAGAGTGAGGGAGGGAGAGGGAGAGTGAGGGAGTGAGACTGAGGGGAGAGGGAGAGTGAGGGAGAGTGAGGGAGAGGGAGGGAGAGTGAGAGAGAGTGAGGGGAGTGAGGTGAGGGAGAGTGAGGGAGAGAGTGAGAGTGAGGGAGAGTGAGGGAGAAGGAGGAGAGGGAGGGGGGGGAGAGTGAGGGAGAGGGAGAGAGGGAGGGAGAGGGAGGGAGGTGAGGGAGAGGGAGAGAGGGAGGGAGAGGGAGGGAGAGTGAGGGAGGGAGAGGGAGAGTGAGGGAAGGAGAGAGTGAGGGAGAGTGAGGGAGTGATGATGTGAGTGAGGGAGAGGAGGGGGAGGGAGAGGGAGAGTGAGGGAGGGAGAGGGAGAGTGAGGGAGAGTGAGGGAGGGAGAGGGAGGGAGAGGGTGAGTGAGGGAGAGAGAGGAGAGGGAGGAGAGTGAGGGAGAGGGAGAGTGAGGAGAGTGAGAGTGAGTGAGGGAGAGCGAGGAGGAGAGGGAGGGAGAGGGAGAGTGAGGGAGGGAGAGCGAGAGTGAGGGAGGGAGAGGGGAGAGTGAGGGAGAGTGAGAGTGAGGGAGAGGGAGATGTGGGAGAGTGAGGGGAGTGAGGGAGATGGGAGAGTGAGGGAGAGGGAGAGTGAGGGAGAGGGAGAGTGAGGGAGAGTGAGGGAGAGTGTGAGGGAGTGTGAGGGAGAGTGAGGGAGAGGGAGAGTGAGGAGGAGAGTGAGTGAGTGAGGGAGGAGAGGAGGGAGAGCGAGGGGAGAGTGAGGAGGGAGAGTGAGGGAGAGGGATGAGAGGGAGGGAGAGGGAGGGAGAGGGAGAGTGAGGGAGAGGGAGGGAGAGTGAGGAGAGTGAGGGAGGGAGAGGGAGAGGGAGGGAGGGAGGGAGAGGAGAGTGAGGGAAGTGAGGGAGAGGGGAGAGTGAGGGAGGGAGAGTGAGGGAGTAGTGAGAGTGAGTGAGGGAGAGCGAGGAGAGGAGGGAGAGAGAGGGAGAGTGAGAGAGAGGGAGAGTGAGGGAGAGGGAGAGTGAGGGAGAGGGAGGGAGGGAGAGGGAGGGAGAGGGAGAGGGAGAGGGAGGGAGAGGGAGAGGGAGAGAGGGAGGAGAGGGAGAGGGAGAGTGAGGGAGTGTGAGCGAGAGTGAGGGATGGAGAGGGAGAGGGAGGGAGGGAGAGGGAGGGAGGGAGGGAGTGTGAGGGAGGAGAGGGATGGGGGGGAGGTGAGGGAGAGTGAGAGTGAGTGAGGAGAGCGAGGGAGAGGGAGGGAGAGTGAGGGAGAGTGAGAGTGAGGGAGAGAGAGAGGGAGAGAGAGGGAGAGAGAGGGAGAGTGAGGGAGAGGGAGGGGAGTGAGGGAGAGTGAGAGTTGAGGGAGAGTGAGAGTGAGGGAGAGTGAGGGAGAGTGAGGGAGAGGGAGGGAGGGAGAGGGAGCGGGAGGGAGAGGGAGAGCGAGGGAGAGGGGGGATAGGGAGAGTGATGGAGAAGAGAGCGAGGGAGGGAGAGGGAGAGTGAGGGAGAGCGAGGGAGAGGGGAGAATGAGGGAGGGAGAGCGAGGGAGAGTGAGGTTGAGGGAGAGGGAGGGAGAGGAAGGGAGAGGGAGGGAATGGAGAGAGAGGTGAGCGTGAGGGAGAGGGAGAGTGAGGTTGAGGGAGAGGGAGGGAGAGGGAGATGAGGGATAGGGAGAGTGAGGGAGAGTGAGGGAGGAGGGAGAGTGAGGGAGGGAGAGGGAGAGCGAGGGAGAGCGAGGGAGAGTGAGGGAGAGGGAGGGTGAGGGAGAGTGAGGGAGGGAGAGTGAGGTTGAGGGAGAGTGAGGTTGAGGAGAGTGAGGGAGAGGGAGGGAGATGGAGAGCGAGGGAGAGAGTGAGGGAGAGTGAGGAGGGAGGAGTGTTGAGGGAGTGAGAGGGAGTGTGAGGGAGAGTGAGAGAGAGGGAGGGAGAGGGAGGTTGAGGGAGAGGGAGAGGGAGAGTGAGGTGGAGGGAGAGGGAGGGAGAGGGAGGGAGAGAGTGAGGGAAGGGAGAGTGAGAGAGGGAGAGGGAGGGAGACGGAGTGAGAGTGAGGGAGCGGGAGGGAGAGGGGAGGAGGGAGGGGTGAATGTAAACCCAGGTCAAGAACGCACATGAATTGAATAAATACTCAAAAAGGAGAAATTTGCAGGGCTGTGGGGAAAGAGCAGGGGGGAGTGGGACTAATTGGAGAGCTCGACCAAAGAGCCGGCACAGGCACGATGGGCCGAATTACCTCCTTCTGTGCTGTAAGATTCTCTGATTCACATTGGGTGGAGGGTGAGGGGCAGGAAATCTGCACTGGTGTTTCTCATCATTTGGCAGTGTTTTGAAGGGTAGAAGAGAAGGGCGATACCCAGACATGTGTTTGAGGCTGCCGGCCGGGGGGGGGAGGGGGTGGGGGTGGGGGGGGAGCGGGGGGCGGGGGGGGGGAGGAGATGGGGGGGCGGGAGAGAGTCCAGGAGCAACACTTGGGGCGGGCAGGCGGGAGGAGAAAAGTGTTCGCCTCCAGACTCACGTCTTCAGGGTGTCCTGTACTTGAGGTGAAGGATCGTTGGGTATACCCACAGCTTGAGGTACAAGCCCGTGCGTGACCTGCTGCACTTTGTGTGTAGTTACTTGTTTTGACCTGTCTTATTGTCAAGTGTTTTTGAGTGGCCAGTTTGTCAGGTGCTGCTGGTTCTCGAGGTGGCTGGTATGTTAACACGGTGCCAGAGTGGCAACCATTACAGGCCGGTTCGTACGTCTGGTGACTTACTGTGAAAGTCAGTCCCTCAGCGTCACTTGATCGTCTGGACATCTGAACTGTTGACTGTGGACAGGAGGAATCGGGAGTAACTAAACCTGGAAATGAGGGACAGATGGAGAATTTAACACCAACTTGGCAAGAAATATCTCATTGTCCATTGGCTTAGCAGGTAAAACACTGGATGTGTTGGCCGGGGCTCAGTGGGCAGTAGACTTGTCTCTTCATCGGGAGGTTCTGGGTTCATAGTCGCACCCCAGAGACTCAAGCACAAGATCCAAGCTGACACTTCCAGTGCCGGTACTGGGGGAGCGCCACACTGTCGCAGGGGCAGTACTGAGGGAGTGCTGCACTGTCGGAGGGGCAGTACTGAGGGAGAGCTGCACTGTCGGAGTGGTAGTACTGAGGGAGTACTGCACTGTCGGAGGGGCAGTACCGAGGGAGCCCCGCAATGTCGGAGGGGCAGTACTGAGGGAGCCCCGCACTGTCGGAGGGGCAGTACTGAGGGAGCCCCGCACTGTCGGAGGGTCAGTACTGAGGGAGTGCTGCACTGTCAGAGGGGCAGTACTGAGGGAGCGCTGCACTGTTGGAGGGGCAGTACTGAGGGAGCTCCGCACTGTCGGAGGGTCAATACTGAGGGAGCTCCGCACTGTCGGAGGGTCAATACTGAGGGAGCACTGCACTGTCAGAGGGGCAGTACTGAGGGAGCCCCGCACTGTCGGAGGGGCAGTACTGAGGGAGCGCTGCACTGTCGGAGGGGCAGTACTGAGGGAGTGCTGCACTGTCGGAGGGGCAGTACTGAGGGAGTGCTGCACTCTAGGAGGGGCAGTACTGAGGGAGTGCTGCACTGTCAGAGGGGCAGTACTGAGGGAGCCCCGCACTGTCGGAGGGGCAGTACTGAGGGAGCGCTGCACTGTCAGAGGGGCAGTACTGTGGGAGCACTGCACTGTCAGAGGGACAGTACTGAGGGAGCACTGCACTGTCGGAGGGGCAATACTGAGGGAGCGCTGCACTGTCGGAGGGGCAGTACTGAGGGAGCGCTGCACTGTCGGAGGGGCAGTACTGAGAGAGCGCTGCACTGTCGGGGGGCAGTACTGAGGGAGCACTGCACTGTCAGAGGGGCAGTACTGAGGGAGTGCTGCACTGTCGGAGGGGCAGTATTGAGCGAGTGCTGCACTGTCAGAGGGGCAGTACTGAGGGAGCGCTGCACTGTCGGAGGGGCAGTATTGAGGGAGTGCTGCACTGTCAGAGGGGCAGTACTGAGGGAGTGCTGCATTGTCAGAGGGGCAGTACTCAGGGAGTTCTGCACTGTCGGAGGGGCACTACTGAGAGAGTGCTGCACTGTTGGAGGGGCAGTACTGAGGGAGCGCTGCACTGTCGGAGGGGCAGTACTGAGGGAGTGCTGCCCTGTCAGAGGGGCAGTACTGAGGGAGTGCTGCACTGTCAGAGGGGCAGTACTCAGGGAGTGCTGCACTGTTGGAGGGGCAGTACTGAGGGAGCGCTGCACTGTCGGAGGGGAAAGGAGGCGAGGATCATGGCAAGAAAAACACACACAAAGGAAACAGAAGGAGTTGGGTACTTGGTGAATAGACATACCTGGTAAGGAATCTGATGGCAGAGATACTAGGCTGGACTGTAGATAGGATCTAATGTCTGTCGCTCCCAAGCTATTGGACCATAAACTGCTCCGTTCTGAGAGGCTGGAGGTGTTGGACTGGGGTCGCACAACCTTTGAGGAAAATAGAGCAGAAATACTTCTCCCCCTAGGGCAAGACATGAGAAGATCGTTATATTAATATTGGTTCATTATTGTTCAGCCCCCTCAGTAGTTTAAAACTGTTTGTTATTTGTTCTGCTGATTGTTTTAGGTCGCAGAGAGTGTGCCCCAGGGTTTCAATGCTGGGCACACTTCAGTTCCTGGTGTGTGTGGATGATTTGCACTTGAATAAAGGGAGCACAATCTGAAAATCTGCTGATAACATAAAAGTAGGAGGTTTGGCAAACAGTGAGGAGTGTGAAATACTTCAGGAAGACATAGACAGGTTAGGGGAAAGGGCAGACAGGTGGCAGATGCAGTTTAATGTGGAGATATGTGAGATAATAGATTTTGGGAAAATAAACAAGGACTGGGAGTCAAAACTAACTGGAAAGACACTGAAGGGTGGGGATGAACAAAGAAAGAGACACCCCAGGATTCAAATACAGAATTCCCCGAAAGTGCGAGTGTAGGGAGATAAAGTTATAAAAAGGTCAATAGTATTTTGGGTTTTATAAATGAGGGCAGAGAGTAGAAGTGTAAAGAATGAATGATAAATTTGTACACAACAATGGTTCGGCACAGTTAGAGACTGGGTGCAGTTTTGTGCCCCATTATAGGAAGGAGATTAAAGTCACAGAGAGCGGAGAGTGTAGATTCACCAGGGGTGGAAACTGGAGCACTGAGGAGAGACTGGAGACACTGGGACTGTTCCCACTGGAGCAGAGGAGAGAAGAGGAGATTTAATAGAGCATTTTAAAATTGCAAAGAGTTTTAATAGAGTGAATAGGGGAAAGAATATTTCCTCTGGCTGGAGAATCAGTGGCGAGGGGCCATCAATTAGAAACTGTCACTGAGAGTGAGGAGAGAGGTTCGGAGAAATGCCTTTACACAGAAGATTATTGGAGGTTGAAATGCTTTACCACAGGGAGTGGGCAAAGACCATTGCATCTTTAAAACGAAAAACTGAATTGATACAAGGCTATGGGGAGAGAGCGGGGCAGTGGGATTAGTATACACAGGAGTACAGCGGATATACGGCACAGAAACAGGCCATTCGGCCCAACCAGTCCATGCCGGCGTTTATGCTCCACTCGAGCCTCCTCCCGTCTTTCCTCATCTAAATCTATCAGCGTAACCCTCTATTCCCTTCTCCCTCATATGCTTGTCTAGCCTCCCCTTAAATATATCTATACTATTCAATTCAAATTGCTTTATTGGCATGACAAGGTACATCTTATGTTGCCAAAGCACCGAAAAAACATTTATGGTTGAACACATAAACGCAGATCTATCCATACAGTGTATAAACAGATATATCCCTGTGTGTATAAATATACACTCATATAATATGCATATAATCTTTTCTTAGGTTTAGTGGTTGTCCCTCTGCTTATGGCAAGCTGTAACATAGTTTGCCGCTAAAGTTACGCAATTTCTCTGTTCCCCTAATAGGTATGGGAGTTTTTGGTCTTCATTCAAATTTTTGAATTCAGGGCATATTTTTATGAATTTTGGGTAGAAATTCCCCCTTATGTCCTGATAGTTTCCACAAGCTGTGAGGAAGTGCATCTCTGTCTCCACCACTCCCTGACTGCAGTGAGAGCATATCCTGTCCTCTCTTGGTAGACAGGTCTGTCTGTGTCTGCCTTTTTCGATGGCGAGGCTATGCTCACTAAGTCTGTACATAGTCAAGGTTTTTCTTAATTTGCTATTTTTTACCGTGGTCAGGTATTCGGCCATGGTGTATTGTCTGTTTAGGGCCAAGTAGCAATCGAGTTTGTTTTGGGTTTTTGTTGTTTCTGTCCAATAAGTCAGATATTTTTCCTTTTGTTTAGTGACAATTGTGTTGGGTCGAATTCTCTGTGCTAGGATGTCACTGTCATGGAGCTGGTTATTATTAGTAGTGTTAGTAGTTACTTCACTGAGTCCCAGGACTAGTTGACTGAGGGGACTCTTCTTTATGATCCTCCCTTGGCATTTCAGGGCTTCGCAATGATAGCAGTGGGGGTTGCTCATTTTTAGGTGTTTCCAAAATTTGATGGCTCTTTTTTGGATATTAATTAGTAGTGGATATTGGCCTAGTTCTGCCCTGCATGCATTGTTTGCGGTTTTCATAGATTCATAGATTCATAGAAACATAGAAGATAGGAGCAGGAGTAGGCCATTCGGCCCCTCGAGCCTGCTCCGCCATTCAATGAGATCATGGCTGATCATTCAATTTCAGTACCCTGTCCCTGCCTTCTCCCCATATCCCTTGATCCCTTTAGCCTCAAGAAATATATCCAACTCTTTCTTGAATATATTTAATGAACTGGCCTCCACCACCCTCTGTGGCAGAGAATTCCACAGGTTCACCACTCTCTGGGTGAAGAAATTCCTCCTCATTTCAGTCCTAAATGGCTTACCCCTTATCCTTAGACTATGACCCCTGGTTCTGGACTCCCCGGCCATCAGAAACATCCTTCCTGCATCTAGTCTGTCCAGACCTGCCAGAATTTTATAGGTTTTGATGAGATCCCCTCTCAATCATCTAAACTCCAGTGAGTATAAGCCCAATCGACACAATCTCTCCTCATACGTCATTCCTGCCATCCCAGGTATCAGCCTGGTGAATCTTCGCTGCACTCCCTCCATGGCAAGAACGTCCTTCCTCAGGTAAGGTGACCAAAACTGCACACAATACTCAAGGTGTGGTCTCACCAAGGCCCTATACAACTGTAGCAAGACATCCTTGTTCCTGTACTCGAACCCTCTTGCTACGAAGGCCAACATACCATTTGCCTTCTTAACCGCCTGTTGCACCTGCATGCTTACCTTCAGCGACTGGTACACAATAACACCCAGGTCTCTTTGCACTTCCCCTTCTCTCAATCTATTGCCATTCAAATAATAATCTGCCTTCCTGTTTTTGCCACCAAAGTGGATAACCTCACATTTATCCACATTATAGTGCATTTGCCATGTTTCTGCCCAATCACCCAACCTGTCCAAATCGTACTGAGTCCAGAGGATACTTTTACAGAATTCTGCATGTAGGATCTCAATTGGGTGTTTGTCCCATTTTGCAAATTCTTGTTGTGTTAGCAGACCCCACACCTCACTGCCATAAAGTGCAATTGGTTCAATTACCGATTTAAACATTTTGAGCCAAATGCCAATTGGGATTTCTATTTGGATTGACTTTTTAATGGCATAGAAAGCCCTTCTTGCTTTCTCTTTCAGTTCATTCACAGCCAGATGAAAATTTCCTGTAGAACTGATTTTTAAGCCTAAGTATGTGTAGTTTGTAGTTTGTTCAATTTTAGTTGTTCCTAGTGTGAAATTTGTTCTGTGTCCCTGATGTCTGGATCTTTGCTGGAACACCAGAACTTTGGTTTTTTGGGGGTTTATTGTTAGGGCCCAGGTCTGACAGAACGACTCTAACAGATCCAGGTTCTGCTGTAGACCCTCCTCAGTTGGTGAGAGCAGAACCAGGTCATCTGCATAGAGGAGCTTATTGGAGGGGACCACCAGCTCTGTGTACCCCTGGGGACAGCCAGTAGGCCCTTCTCCTCTATACCAGGTTTCTTGCAAAAAGATAATGTCCAGATCTTTGATTTCATCTAGGAACTCTGGGGTTCTAATCTTCAGGCCAAGCACAGAGGAGCGCAGACCTTGGATATTCCAGGTTGAGATATACAAGGATTTCATGCTAAGATTGGTCTTTTACTCTGTTAGGTTAAAAAATGATAAATAGTGATATGTGTTTGTCGTGTTTAAATGAGGAAAAAAGAACATTTCAAGTGTCTATAAATGCTGGGAATAATTGCCTGCAACTCTTTCCAACAACTAGTCCTTACGCTTCTTGATCCATAAGGCGGGAGTAGATGCTGCTGAGCATCTGCATTATGTCTCTTAATGGATTGTCTCTGCCTGTAGTATTGCGTCCGTCCTGAGCACCTGGCTGGGGGTGGTCCTGCTCCCCTGTAGGGCAGGAGTGGTGCAGGTCCGACATATTCGCTTCAACCACTCCCTGTGGTAGCGAGTTCCACATTCTCACCACTCTCTGGGTAAAGAAGTTTCTCCTGAATTCCCTATTGGATTTCTTGGTGACTATCTTATATTGATGGCCTCTAGTTATGCTCTTCCCCACAAGTGGAAACACTCTCTCTGTATCCACTCTATCAAAACCTTTCATAATTTTAAAGACCTCTATTAGGTCACCCCTCAGCCTACTTTTTTCAAGAGAAAAGAGACCCAGCCTGTTCATCCTTTCCTGATATGTATACCCTCGCATTTCTGGTATCATCCTTGTAAATCTTCTCTGCGCCCTCTCCAGTGCCTCTATATCCTTTTTATAATATGGCGACCAGAACTGTACGCAGTACTCCAAGTGTGGTCTAACCAAGGTTCGATACAGGTTTAGCATAACTTCCCGACTTTTCAATTCTATCCCTCTAGAAATAAACCCTAGTGCTTGGTTTGCTTTTTTTATGGCCTTGTTAACCTGTGTCACAACTTTTAGTGATTTGTGTATTTGTACTCCGAGATCCCTTTGTTCCTCTACCCCACCCAGACTTGCACCCTCCAAGTTATAAGTGACCTCCCTATTCTTCCTACCAAAATGTAATACCTCACATTTATCTGTGTTGAACTTAATTTGCCAATTATATGCCCATTCTGCAAGTTTATTAATGTCCTCCTGTAATTTGTTGCAGTCCTCCTCAGTATTAACTATCCCCCCAATTTAGTGTCATCTGCAAATTTAGAAATTGTGTTTTTGATTCCAAAGTCTAAATCGTTGATATAAGTTTGGGATTGATACAGGGCTATGGGGAGAGAGCGGGGCAGTGTGATTAGTTTGGGATTGATACAGGGCTAAGGGGAGAGAGTGGGGCAGTGTGATTAGTTTGGGATTGATACAGGGCTACGGGGAGAGAGCGGGGCAGTGGGATTAGTTTGGGATTGATACAGGGCTACGGGGAGAGAGCGGGGCAGTGGGATTAGTTTGGGATTGATACAGGGCTATGGGGAGAGAGCGGGGCAGGGGGATTAGTTTAGGATTGATACAGGGCTAAGGGGAGAGAGTGGGGCAGTGTGATTAGTTTGGGATTGATACAGGGCTAAGGGGAGAGAGCGGGGCAGTGGGATTAGTTTGGGATTGATACAGGGCTATGGGGAGAGAGCGGGGCAGGGGGATTAGTTTGGGATTGATACAGGGCTATGGGGAGAGAGCGGGGCAGGGGGATTAGTTTAGGACTGATACAGGGCTATGGGGAGAGAGCGGGGCAATGGGATTAGTTTGGGATTGATACAGGGCTACGGGGAGAGAGCGGGGCAGTGGGATTAGTTTGGGATTGATACAGGGCTAAGGGGAGAGAGTGGGGCAGTGTGATTAGTTTGGGATTGATACAGGGCTAAGGGGAGAGAGCGGGGCAGTGGGATTAGTTTGGGATTGATACAGGGCTATGGGGAGAGAGCGGGGCAGGGGGATTAGTTTAGGATTGATACAGGGCTAAGGGGAGAGAGTGGGGCAGTGTGATTAGTTTGGGATTGATACAGGGCTAAGGGGAGAGAGCGGGGCAGTGGGATTAGTTTGGGATTGATACAGGGCTACGGGGAGAGAGCGGGGCAGTGGGATTAGTTTGGGATTGATACAGGGCTATGGGGAGAGAGCGGGGCAGGGGGATTAGTTTAGGATTGATACAGGGCTAAGGGGAGAGAGTGGGGCAGTGTGATTAGTTTGGGATTGATACAGGGCTAAGGGGAGAGAGCGGGGCAGTGGGATTAGTTTGGGATTGATACAGGGCTATGGGGAGAGAGCGGGGCAGTGGGATTAGTTTGGGATTGATACAGGGCTATGGGGAGAGAGCGGGGCAGTGGGATTAGTTTGGGATTGATACAGGGATATGGGGAGAGAGTGGGGCAGTGGGATTAGTTTGGGATTGATACAGGGCTATGGGGAGAGAGCGGGGCAGTGGGATTAGTTTGGGATTGATACAGGGCTATGGGGAGAGTGGGGCAGTGGGGTTAGTTTGGGATTGATACAGGGCTATGGGGAGAGTGGGGCAGTGGGATTAGTTTGGGATTGATACAGGGCTATGGGGGGAGAGCGGGCAGTGGGATTAGTTTGGGATTGATACAGAGCTATGGGGATTGACCGGGGCAGTGGGATTAGTTTGGGATTGATACAGGGCAATGGGGAGAGAGCGGGGCAGTGGGATTAGATTGGGATTGGTACAGGGCTATGAGGAGAGAGCGGGGCAGTGGGATTAGTTTGGGATTGATGGGATTAGATTGGGATTGGTACAGGGCTATGAGGAGAGAGCGGGGCAGTGGGATTAGTTTGGGATTGATACAGGGCTATGGGGAGAGAGCGGGGCAGTGGGATTAGTTTGGGATTGATACAGAGCTATGGGGATTGACCGGGGCAGTGGGATTAGTTTTGGATTGTTTTAGCAACCAGCCAGCACAGATAGGATGGGCCGAATGGGCTTTGTGATAGGGGCCATTATATCTCATCTTTCCACAGCATCTAACTGGCTCTTGAATGACCTCTGACCTTTCCCCATTCCAAATACAGCCCAATGAAGCTGCCTTGAGGTAAGCAGGTGCTGTTACTTTTTCTGGACGGGCACAAAGTCTGCCCAGCTGTTTCTCAGAGTATCAGGCTTAATCATTGTTTCAAGACAGGGAGCCCAGCCATCGTCCTTCATG
Organism: Somniosus microcephalus; assembly: GCF_052327205.1. Taxonomy (NCBI): domain Eukaryota; kingdom Metazoa; phylum Chordata; class Chondrichthyes; order Squaliformes; family Somniosidae; genus Somniosus; species Somniosus microcephalus. The sequence goes on from NC_141001.1 coordinate 123,891,390, forward strand.
CACAGTCCCGGTGAGGGAAACGCTTGGGATATCTGCTGTTCATTGAGGGGCAGAGGGACCCAATCATCCGAGGCATCATCTTTCTCATCAAAGGAGTTAGCAGCAGCCGAGAATCTGTGCGAGGGGACGTACCAAGCGATCGCCTACAGAGAATCAGATTAGATAGTGATAAGTCGTTAACATTCAACTATGCTTCGGCAGATAAGCCACATGCATGTCACTCACAAACCAGTTATTGTGCTGCATCTGTTCACTACAGGACAGTGTCACATCCTTGGGATAATGGCCCAGTAATTCCGGGCACAACGCGTGAGTACGGACGGGGTACTCACGTGTGTGCCAGGAGGAATTGCCGGTTTTCAGCATGCACAGCGCATGCGCTGAAAACCGGCATTTCCTGTCCTCTGACCCAAGGGGTTAAGAGGCAGAGCGCGTGCGGCTGCACAGGCAGCGCGTGCGCAGTGACATTCCTTTTTTTTTCCAGAGTTGCCCGAGTGTAAAGGCCTCCGGTCTTTACGCGTGGAAAAACCAGACGTAAGTATTTAGTTTTCCAGGTAAGTGGGCTTTTAGTACAATGTAGACATTTTTTTTCCACAGGTTTGTTATTTTTAAAGAATTTACAGTAAGGTAAGTTTAGTTTTAGACCCTATTTTTAAAAAATTTATTTTTTTCAAAAAATTGATTAATTGTTTAAAACATTTTAAAAAACTTATTTATAGTTAATATAATCAGTGGGATGTCTTTTAAAATTTTATTTAAAGTTAAAGTAGTGTTTTGGCAGCCCATACTTTTCATGAGTTTGACAGCTCTTACTGTCAAACTCATGAATGAGTTTCCCCTCCCCTGATTGTCTGCACAGTGCTCACCTGATCCCAGCCGGCACATCGCACTAACTACGCCGCTGGATCAGGTTAGCACAGCGCGCCGACATCTGAACCGAGCCAGTGACAGGAAATGCAAGCAGGCCCAGGCTTCAGATGTCGGCGCGCAGGGTGAGTGCACATCGGGGGCTTGCACGCGCGGCAAGCTCCCGATCCTAATTTCAGGGCCATTAGTTCAGGTCATTTAGGTAATCACTGTTCACTTCCACAAGTGGACCTCAATCCCTTACGATCTGAAGTGCACCTTCTTCTGTTCATTATCGAGTTAAAGAAAGAAAAGAAAGACTTGGATTTATACAGCGCCTTTCATGACCACAGGACATCCCAAAGTGCTTTACAGCCAATGAAGTATTTTTGGAGTGTAGTCACTGTTGTAATGTAGGAAACACTGCAGCTAATTTGCACACAGCAAGCTCCCACAAACAGCAATGAGATAATGACCGGATAATCTGTTTTAGTGATGTTGGTTGAGGGATAAATATTGGCCAAGACACCGGGGCTAACCTCCTTGCTCTTCTTCGAAATAGTGCCCTGGGATCTTTTACGTCCACCTGAGAGGACAGTTTAACATCTCATCCAAAAGACGGCACCTCCGACAGTGCACCACACCCTCAGTACTGCACCTCCAACAGTGCTGCACTCCCTCAGTACTGCCCCTCCGACAGTGAGGCGCTCCCTCAGTACTGCCCCTCCGACAGTGCAGCACTCCCTCAGTACTGCACAGATGTGGGGGAATTAAGGGATATGGGGATCGGGCGGGAAAGTGGAGTTGAGGTCGATGGTCAGCCGTGATCTTATTGTATGGCAGAGCAGGTTCGAGGGGCCGAATGGCTGACTCCTACTCCTATTCTTATGTTCTTACTGTCCCTGACAGTGCAGCGCTCCCTCAGTACTGCCCCTCCGACAGTGAGGCGCTCCTTCAGTACTGCCCCTCCGACAGTGCAGCACTCCCTCAGTACTGCTCCTCCGACAGTGCTGTGCTCCCTCAGTACTGCCCCTCCGACAGTACAGCGCTCCCTCAGTACTGCCCCTCCGACAGTGCAGTGCTCCCTCGGTACTGCCCCTCCGACAGTACAACGCTCCCTCAGTACTGCCCCTCTGACAGTGCAGCACTCCCTCAGTACTGCCCCTCCGACAGTGCAGCACTCCCTCAGTACTGCTTCTCCGACAGCGCTGTGCTCCCTCGGTACTGCCCCTCCGACAGTACAACGCTCCCTCAGTACTGCCTCTCCGACAGTGCAGCGCTCCCTCAGTACTGCCCCTCCGACAGTGCAGCATTCCCTCAGTACTGCCCCTCCGACAGTGCAGCACTCCCTCAGTACTGCTTCTCCGACAGTGCTGTGCTCCCTCAGTACTGCCCCTCCGACAGTGCAGTGCTCCCTCAGTACTGCCCCTCCGACAGTACAGCGCTCCTTCAGTACTGCCCCTCCGACAGTGCTGCAGTCCCTCTGTACTGACCCTCTGACAGTGCAGCGCTCCCTCAGTACTGCCCCTCAGACAGTGCAGCGCTCCCTCAGTACTGCCCCTCCGACAGTGCAGTGCTCCCTCAGTACTGCCCCTCCGACAGTGCGGCGCTCCCTCAGTACTGCCCCTCCGACAGTGCTGCACTCCCTCAGTACTGACCCTCTGACAGTGCTGCACTCCCTCAGCACTGCACTGGAGTGTCAGCCTAGAATTTTGTGCTGATGTCTAAACAGCACCATGACCGAGAGACAGTACTGCTCCACTCACCGACTGCTGGAATGGATTGTATTCTGCCACGTGAATTCTCCCCCCTCTTTCTGACTGGATCAAGGCGCAAGCTTTGAACCAAACACAAAGTATTACAGAGTATTTACAGCACAGAAACAGGCCATTCGGCCCAACTGCTCCATGCCGGTGTTTCTGCTCCACACGAGCCTCCTCCCACCCTCTTCATCTCACGCTATCAATTTATCATTCTATTCCTTTCTCCCTCATGTGTTTATCCAGCTTCCCCTTAAATGCATCTGTGCTCTTCGCCTCAACCACTCCCTGTGGTAGCGAGTTCCACATTCTCACCACTCTCTGGGTGAAGAAGTTTCTCCTGAATTCCCTATTGGATTTATTAGTGACTCTCTTATATTGATGGCCCCTAGTTCTGGTCTCCCCCACAAGTGGAAGCCTTGATGCGGGAGATGAAGGAGGTCACAGTTTAAGACGCTGAGATATAGATTTCCCTACAAACCCCTTCAATATACGAAACAGCAAAGAGGCAGCTTGCTTTCTCTTTAAGCACAGACATTTAAACGGAGGCAAGCAGGCCGGGCGCGTCACATGTACCTCCCACTCGTAGCTGAAAATTTGAATCAGGGTTTTACAAGCGGCAGAGGAGCTGGATTTGCAGCTTTGAGCTTCACTCCTGCGAGAAGCTGTTGGCAACATTTACAGGCAGGCATGGCTTCAGGTAAGACGTGGCCTGAGTGTCCCGGCCAATTTCAGACCAGCTTTCCTGTGGCCCCGTCCCCTCCCTCCTTTACCTGCCCGTTTGATTTGCAAAGAGACGTTGTACATTCCGGTCCGCTGCGGAATTTGTACTGCTCTTTCCACACAACGTCAGACGGGAGCTTCTGGGAGACATCAGCTGCTGCGGCCCAAACCTGGTTAGAAAAACAAAGTGACGTAAGGTGAAGGGCGGGAGCTCAGCATTCTTACACAGAATGAATCTTTTGAAGTGGAGCTGCGACATGCCCCTGAGTTATGCTGTTCTGTGAGTTCCCTATCTCGGCTGTGCTGAAGTTGTGGGGCAACGGGGCATTAACAGCAAAAAAGGACTCGCATTTATATAGCGCCTTTCACAACCTCAGGACGCCCCAAAGCACTTTTTGAATTGTTGTCACTGTTGTAATGTAGGGAAACACGGCAGCCAATTTGCGCACAGCAAGCTCCCACATACAGCAATTCTTTTATCATTTTAAAGTGACCACGAAACTCTCGGATTGTTGTTAAAACCCAACTGGTTCACTAATGTCCTTTAGGGAATGAAACTTGCCGTCCTCACCTGGTCTGGGCCTACATGTGACTCCAGTCCCACACCAGCGTGGTTGACTCTTAACTGCCATCTGAAGTGGCCCAGCGAGACACTCAGTTATATTGTCACCTTCTCAGGGTAACTTGAGAGGGGCAATAAATGCCGGCCTTGACAGCGCACCCACATCCCGAGAATGCGTTTTTAAAAACCTGCCCACAGGTAGGGCAGATCAATTGCCCAACTATCACGGGTTGGACCATGACATGGTTGTAGGCCAGCAACAGAGTCTGTGGCTTAAAGTGACTCGCTTTCCCATTCTCTGATCATTCGGACACTTTGAAGTGTGGCAGACACTCTCAAACCTTTCAGATAGATAGATAGATATAAAGAGAGTTTGAGATAGAGAAAGATGATAGATATAGAGAGATGGGTAGAGAGAGAAATAGATAGATAGATCGATAGACAGAGAGAGATGGATATAGATAGAGAGAGAGATAGAGAAATAGACAGACGGACAGTAGCGACATCAGAGACAGACAGTAATAATCTACAGACAGACAGGCGGTAGCGATATACAGACGGTAGCGACATGCTATAGATGCAGTTGGTTGCATTTACCGTGAGGCTGTGCTGTGTTGGGAGCCACGTGTGCTGTGGGAAGCGGTACAGGGAGATTGGATACGCACCAACAGTCTGCTGCAGGGCGGAGCCACTGAGATCCACATCCTTGTCATGGGAGGAGTTGAAGAGTTGAACAAAATGCCCCTTGGAATCCACCTCCTGTATCTTCACACCGGTAGTTGCACTGAGGGGGGAGAAAGACAACTTTGAATGATCAGAGTTTGAGAATTCATTGCAGGTTTTACATGATACTGAAGGAGCGATGGGGGCTGATCCATCATCCCTGTGGAGGAGCCACAGTACATCTCTGAGGCAAGGCAGCTGACTGACAGCTCCACGCTCAGGTAAAGGTGTACCTGGGCCACTCTCATTGTTTGCCAGTTCTAATCCTGTTTCATTGTGTGGGTGTGGTTCCCCATTATAGCACAGAAACAGGCCATTCGGCCCAACTGCTCCGTGCCGGTGTTTATGCTCCACACCAGCCTCCTCCCACCCTCTTCATCTCACCCCATCAACATAACCTTCTATTTATTTTCTCCCTCATGTGTTTATCCAGCCTCCCCTTAAATGCATCTGTGCTCTTCGCCTCAACCACTCCCTGTGGTAGCGAGTTCCACATTCTCCCCACTCTCTGGGTAAAGAAGTTTCTCCTGAATTCCCCATTGGATTTATTAGTGACTCTCTTATATTGATGGCCCCTAGTTCTGGTCTCCCCCACATCCTCTCTATGTCTACCCCATCAAAACTCTTTCAGAATTTTAAAGATTTCTATCAGGTCACCCCTCAGTCTTCTCTTTTCTAGAGAAATCAGCCCCAGCCTGTTCAATCTTTCCTGAGTTATAACCTCTCAGTTCTGCTACCACATTTGTAAATCTGTTTTGCATCCTCTCCAGTGCCTCTATATCCTTTTTATAATATGGAGACCAGAACTGTTCACACCAATGTTCTCTTTATTTATTTTGGATGCACGGCCCCTTTAAGGAGCTGTGTGGCCTATTCAAAATACCGCGCATGCGCGATTTTCCTGATTTAAAAGCCGGTGAGCCGGCTGAGCGGGAGCTGCAGAGCGCTGCACAGCCACACAGCTTAAAGGGAACATTGGTGCACAGTACTCTAAATGTGGCCTAAGTGAGGTCTATGGAGACCAGAACTGTGCAGTGCTCCAAGTGTGGTCTAACCAAGGTCTATGGAGACCAGAACTGTGCACAGTGCTCCAAGTGTGGTCTAACCAAGGTCTATGGAGACCAGAACTGTGCACAGTGCTCCAAGTGTGGTCTAACCAAGGTATACGGAGACCAGAACTGTGCACAGTGCTCCAAGTGCGGTCTAACCAAGGTCTACGGAGACCAGAACTGTGCACAGTGCTCCAAGTGTGGTCTAACCAAGGTATACGGAGACCAGAACTGTGCACAGTGCTCCAAGTGTGGTCTAACCAAGGTCTATGGAGACCAGAACTGTGCACAGTGCTCCAAGTGTGGTCTAACCAAGGTATACGGAGACCAGAACTGTGCACAGTGCTCCAAGTGTGGTCTAACCAAGGTCTATGGAGACCAGAACTGTGCACAGTGCTCCAAGTGTGGTCTAACCAAGGTATACGGAGACCAGAACTGTGCACAGTGCTCCAAGTGTGGTCTAACCAAGGTATACGGAGACCAGAACTGTGCACAGTGCTCCAAGTGTGGTCTAACCAAGGTATACGGAGACCAGAACTGTGCACTGTGCTCCAAGTGTGGTCTAACCAAGGTATACGGAGACCAGAACTGTGCAGTGCTCCAAGTGTGGTCTAACCAAGGTATACGGAACCAGAACTGTGCGCAGTGCTCCAAGTGTGGTCTAACCAAGGTACATGGAGACCAGAACTGTGCACTGTGCTCCAAGTGTGGTCTAACCAAGGTATACGGAGACCAGAACTGTGCAGTGCTCCAAGTGTGGTCTAACCAAGGTCTATGGAGACCAGAACTGTGCAGTGCTCCAAGTGTGGTCTAACCAAGGTCTATGGAGACCAGAACTGTGCACAGTGCTCCAAGTGTGGTCTAACCAAGGTATACGGAGACCAGAACTGTGCAGTGCTCCAAGTGTGGCCTAACCAAGGTATACGGAGACCAGAACTGTGCACAGTGCTCCAAGTGTGGTCTAACCAAGGTCTATGGAGACCAGAACTGTGCACTGTGCTCCAAGTGTGGTCTAACCAAGGTATACGGAGACCAGAACTGTGCAGTGCTCCAAGTGTGGTCTAACCAAGGTCTATGGAGACCAGAACTGTGCAGTGCTCCAAGTGTGGTCTAACCAAGGTCTATGGAGACCAGAACTGTGCACTGTGCTCCAAGTGTGGTCTAACCAAGGTCTATGGAGACCAGAACTGTGCAGTGCTCCAAGTGTGGTCTAACCAAGGTATGCAGAGACCAGAACTGTGCACAGTGCTCCAAGTGTGGTCTAACCAAGGTATATGGAGACCAGAACTGTGCAGTGCTCCAAGTGTGGTCTAACCAAGGTATACGGAGACCAGAACTGTGCACAGTGCTCCAAGTGTGGTCTAACCAAGGTATACGGAGACCAGAACTGTGCAGTGCTCCAAGTGTGGTCTAACCAAGGTATACGGAGACCAGAACTGTGCAGTGCTCCAAGTGTGGTCTAACCAAGGTCTATGGAGACCAGAACTGTGCAGTGCTCCAAGTGTGGTCTAACCAAGGTCTATGGAGACCAGAACTGTGCACAGTGCTCCAAGTGTGGTCTAACCAAGGTATATGGAGACCAGAACTGTGCAGTGCTCCAAGTGTGGTCTAACCAAGGTATATGGAGACCAGAACTGTGCAGTGCTCCAAGTGTGGTCTAACCAAGGTATACGGAGACCAGAACTGTGCAGTGCTCCAAGTGTGGTCTAACCGAGGTCTATGGAGACCAGAACTGTGCACAGTGCTCCAAGTGTGGTCTAACCAAGGTATACGGAGACCAGAACTGTGCACAGTGCTCCAAGTGTGGTCTAACCAAGGTATACGGAGACCAGAACTGTGCAGTGCTCCAAGTGTGGTCTAACCAAGGTATACGGAGACCAGAACTGTGCAGTGCTCCAAGTGTGGTCTAACCAAGGTATGCGGAGACCAGGACTGTGCAGTGCTCCCAGTGTGGTCTAACCAAGGTATACGGAGACCAGGACTGTGCAGTGCTCCCAGTGTGGTCTAACCAAGGTATATGGAGACCAGGATTGTGCACAGTGCTCCAAGTGTGGTCTAACCAAGGTACACGGAGACCAGAACTGTGCAGTGCTCCAAGTGTGGTCTAACCAAGGTACACGGAGACCAGAACTGTGCAGTGCTCCCAGTGTGGTCTAACCAAGGTACACGGAGACCAGAACTGTGCACAGTGCTCCAAGTGTGGTCTAACCAAGGTATATGGAGACCAGAACTGTGCACAGTGCTCCAAGTGTGGTCTAACCGAGGTCTATGGAGACCAGGACTGTGCAGTGCTCCAAGTGTGGTCTAACCAAGGTATACGGAGACCAGAACTGTGCACAGTGCTCCCAGTGTGGCCTAACCAAGGTATACGGAGACCAGGACTGTGCAGTGCTCCAAGTGTGGTCTAACCAAGGTCTATGGAGACCAGAACTGTGCAGTGCTCCAAGTGTGGTCTAACCAAGGTATACGGAGACCAGAACTGTGCACCATGCTCCAAGTGTGGTCTAACCGAGGTATACGGAGACCAGAACTGTGCAGTGCTCCAAGTGTGGTCTAACCAAGGTATACGGAGACCAGGACTGTGCAGTGCTCCAAGTGTGGTCTAACCAAGGTATACGGAGACCAGAACTGTGCACCATGCTCCAAGTGTGGTCTAACCAAGGTATACGGAGACCAGGACTGTGCAGTGCTCCAAGTGTGGTCTAACCAAGGTCTATGGAGACCAGAACTGTGCAGTGCTCCAAGTGTGGTCTAACCAAGGTCTATGGAGACCAGAACTGTGCACAGTGCTCCAAGTGTGGTCTAACCGAGGTATACGGAGACCAGAACTGTGCACCATGCTCCAAGTGTGGTCTAACCAAGGTCTATGGAGACCAGGACTGTGCAGTGCTCCAAGTGTGGTCTAACCAAGGTATATGGAGACCAGGACTGTGCAGTGCTCCAAGTGTGGTCTAACCGAGGTATACGGAGACCAGGACTGTGCAGTGCTCCAAGTGTGGTCTAACCAAGGTACACGGAGACCAGAACTGTGCACGGTGCTCCAAGTGCGGTCTAACCAAGGTACACGGAGACCAGAACTGTGCACAGTGCTCCAAGTGTGGTCTAACCAAGGTATACGGAGACCAGGACTGTGCAGTGCTCCAAGTGTGGTCTAACCAAGGTATACGGAGACCAGGACTGTGCACAGTGCTCCAAGTGTGGTCTAACCAAGGTATATGGAGACCAGGACTGTGCAGTGCTCCAAGTGTGGTCTAACCAAGGTATGCGGAGACCAGGACTGTGCACAGTGCTCCAAGTGTGGTCTAACCAAGGTATACGGAGACCAGGACTGTGCAGTGCTCCAAGTGTGGTCTAACCAAGGTCTATGGAGACCAGAACTGTGCAGTGCTCCAGGTGTGGTCTAACCAAGGTCTATGGAGACCAGAACTGTGCACAGTGCTCCAAGTGTGGTCTAACCGAGGTATACGGAGACCAGAACTGTGCACCATGCTCCAAGTGTGGTCTAACCAAGGTCTATGGAGACCAGGACTGTGCAGTGCTCCAAGTGTGGTCTAACCAAGGTATACGGAGACCAGGACTGTGCAGTGCTCCAAGTGTGGTCTAACCGAGGTATACGGAGACCAGGACTGTGCAGTGCTCCAAGTGTGGTCTAACCAAGGTACACGGAGACCAGAACTGTGCACGGTGCTCCAAGTGTGGTCTAACCAAGGTACACGGAGACCAGAACTGTGCACAGTGCTCCAAGTGTGGTCTAACCAAGGTATACGGAGACCAGGACTGTGCAGTGCTCCAAGTGTGGTCTAACCAAGGTATACGGAGACCAGGACTGTGCACAGTGCTCCAAGTGTGGTCTAACCAAGGTATATGGAGACCAGGACTGTGCAGTGCTCCAAGTGTGGTCTAACCAAGGTATGCGGAGACCAGGACTGTGCACAGTGCTCCAAGTGTGGTCTAACCAAGGTATGCGGAGACCAGGACTGTGCACAGTGCTCCAAGTGTGGTCTAACCAAGGTATACGGAGACCAGGACTGTGCACAGTGCTCCAAGTGTGGTCTAACCAAGGTATGCGGAGACCAGGACTGTGCACAGTGCTCCAAGTGTGGTCTAACCAAGGTATGCGGAGACCAGGACTGTGCAGTGCTCCCAGTGTGGTCTAACCAAGGTATATGGAGACCAGGACTGTGCAGTGCTCCAAGTGTGGTCTAACCAAGGTATACGGAGACCAGAACTGTGCACAGTGCTCCAAGTGTGGTCTAACCAAGGTATACGGAGACCAGAACTGTGCAGTGCTCCAAGTGTGGTCTAATCAAGTTCTATGGAGACCAGGACTGTGCAGTGCTCCAAGTGTGGTCTAACCAAGGTCTATGGAGACCAGGACTGTGCAGTGCTCCAAGTGTGGTCTAACCAAGGTATACGGAGACCAGGACTGTGCACAGTGCTCCAAGTGTGGTCTAACCAAGGTATATGGAGACCAGAACTGTGCAGTGCTCCAAGTGTGGTCTAACCAAGGTATACGGAGACCAGAACTGTGCACAGTGCTCCAAGTGTGGTCTAACCAAGGTATATGGAGACCAGAACTGTGCACAGTGCTCCAAGTGTGGTCTAACCAAGGTATATGGAGACCAGAACTGTGCACAGTGCTCCAAGTGTGGTCTAACCAAGGTATACGGAGACCAGGACTGTGCAGTGCTCCAAGTGTGGTCTAACCAAGGTATGCGGAGACCAGAACTGTGCACAGTGCTCCAAGTGTGGTCTAACCAAGGTCTATGGAGACCAGGACTGTGCAGTGCTCCAAGTGTGGTCTAACCAAGGTATACGGAGACCAGAACTGTGCACAGTGCTCCAAGTGTGGTCTAACCAAGGTATACGGAGACCAGGACTGTGCACAGTGCTCCAAGTGTGGTCTAACCAAGGTATACGGAGACCAGGACTGTGCACAGTGCTCCAAGTGTGGTCTAACCAAGGTATGCGGAGACCAGGACTGTGCACAGTGCTCCAAGTGTGGTCTAACCAAGGTATGCGGAGACCAGGACTGTGCAGTGCTCCCAGTGTGGTCTAACCAAGGTATATGGAGACCAGGACTGTGCAGTGCTCCAAGTGTGGTCTAACCAAGGTATACGGAGACCAGAACTGTGCACAGTGCTCCAAGTGTGGTCTAACCAAGGTATACGGAGACCAGAACTGTGCAGTGCCCCAAGTGTGGTCTAACCAAGGTCTATGGAGACCAGGACTGTGCAGTGCTCCAAGTGTGGTCTAACCAAGGTATACGGAGACCAGGACTGTGCACAGTGCTCCAAGTGTGGTCTAACCAAGGTATATGGAGACCAGAACTGTGCAGTGCTCCAAGTGTGGTCTAACCAAGGTATATGGAGACCAGAACTGTGCAGTGCTCCAAGTGTGGTCTAACCAAGGTCTATGGAGACCAGGACTGTGCAGTGCTCCAAGTGTGGTCTAACCAAGGTATACGGAGACCAGAACTGTGCACAGTGCTCCAAGTGTGGTCTAACCAAGGTATATGGAGACCAGAACTGTGCACAGTGCTCCAAGTGTGGTCTAACCAAGGTATATGGAGACCAGAACTGTGCACAGTGCTCCAAGTGTGGTCTAACCAAGGTATACGGAGACCAGGACTGTGCAGGGCTCCAAGTGTGGTCTAACCAAGGTATGCGGAGACCAGAACTGTGCACAGTGCTCCAAGTGTGGTCTAACCAAGGTATGCGGAGACCAAGACTGTGCACAGTGCTCCAAGTGTGGTCTAACCAAGGTCTATGGAGACCAGGACTGTGCACAGTGCTCCAAGTGTGGTCTAACCAAGGCATACGGAGACCAGAACTGTGCACAGTGCTCCAAGTGTGGTCTAACCAAGGTATATGGAGACCGGAACTGTGCACAGTGCTCCAAGTGTGGTCTAACCAAGGTATATGGAGACCAGAACTGTGCACAGTGCTCCAAGTGTGGTCTAACCAAGGTATACGGAGACCAGGACTGTGCAGTGCTCCAAGTGTGGTCTAACCAAGGTATGCGGAGACCAGAACTGTGCACAGTGCTCCAAGTGTGGTCTAACCAAGGTATGCGGAGACCAGGACTGTGCACAGTGCTCCAAGTGTGGTCTAACCAAGGTATGCGGAGACCAGAACTGTGCACAGTGCTCCAAGTGTGGTCTAACCAAGGTATACGGAGACCAGAACTGTGCAGTGCTCCAAGTGTGGTCTAACCAAGGTATATGGAGACCAAAACTGTGCAGTGCTCCAAGTGTGGTCTAACCAAGGTCTATGGAGACCAGGACTGTGCGGTGCTCCAAGTGTGGTCTAACCAAGGTATATGGAGACCAAAACTGTGCAGTGCTCCCAGTGTGGTCTAACCAAGGTATACGGAGACCAGGACTGTGCGGTGCTCCAAGTGTGGTCTAACCAAGGTATACGGAGACCAGGACTGTGCAGTGCTCCAAGTGTGGTCTAACCAAGGTATGTGGAGACCAGGACTGTGCAGTGCTCCAAGTGTGGTCTAACCAAGGTACATGGAGACCAGGACTGTGCAGTGCTCCAAGTGTGGTCTAACCAAGGTATGCGGAGACCAGGACTGTGCAGTGCTCCCAGTGTGGTCTAACCAAGGTATATGGAGACCAGGACTGTGCAGTGCTCCCAGTGTGGTCTAACCAAGGTATACGGAGACCAGGACTGTGCAGTGCTCCAAGTGTGGTCTAACCGAGGTCTATGGAGACCAGGACTGTGCAGTGCTCCAAGTGTGGTCTAACCAAGGTATGCGGAGACCAGGACTGTGCAGTGCTCCCAGTGTGGTCTAACCAAGGTATATGGAGACCAGGACTGTGCAGTGCTCCCAGTGTGGTCTAACCAAGGTATACGGAGACCAGGACTGTGCAGTGCTCCAAGTGTGGTCTAACCAAGGTATACGGAGACCAGGACTGTGCAGTGCTCCAAGTGTGGTCTAACCGAGGTCTATGGAGACCAGGACTGTGCAGTGCTCCAAGTGTGGTCTAACCAAGGTCTATGGAGACCAGAACTGTGCAGTGCTCCAAGTGTGGTCTAACCAAGGTCTATGGAGACCAGGACTGTGCAGTGCTCCAAGTGTGGTCTAACCAAGGTATACGGAGACCAGGACTGTGCAGTGCTCCCAGTGTGGTCTAACCAAGGTATACGGAGACTAGGACTGTGCAGTGCTCCAAGTGTGGTCTAACCAAGGTATACGGAGACCAGGACTGTGCAGTGCTCCCAGTGTGGTCTAACCAAGGTATACGGAGACCAGGACTGTGCAGTGCTCCAAGTGTGGTCTAACCAAGGTCTATGGAGACCAGAACTGTGCGGTGCTCCAAGTGTGGTCTAACCAAGGTACACGGAGACCAGAACTGTGCGGTGCTCCCAGTGTGGTCTAACCAAGGTATACGGAGACCAGGACTGTGCAGTGCTCCCAGTGTGGTCTAACCAAGGTATACGGAGACCAGGACTGTGCAGTGCTCCCAGTGTGGTCTAACCAAGGTATGCGGAGACCAGGACTGTGCAGTGCTCCCAGTGTGGTCTAACCAAGGTATGCGGAGACCAGGACTGTGCAGTGCTCCCAGTGTGGTCTAACCAAGGTATACGGAGACCAGGACTGTGCAGTGCTCCAAGTGTGGTCTAACCGAGGTATACGGAGACCAGGACTGTGCAGTGCTCCAAGTGTGGTCTAACCAAGGTATGCGGAGACCAGGACTGTGCAGTGCTCCCAGTGTGGTCTAACCAGGGTATACGGAGACCAGGACTGTGCGGTGCTCCCAGTGTGGTCTAACCGAGGTATACGGAGACCAGGACTGTGCAGTGCTCCAAGTGTGGTCTAACCGAGGTATACGGAGACCAGGACTGTGCAGTGCTCCAAGTGTGGTCTAACCAAGGTATGTGGAGACCAGGACTGTGCAGTGCTCCCAGTGTGGTCTAACCAAGGTATGCGGAGACCAGGACTGTGCAGTGCTCCCAGTGTGGTCTAACCAAGGTACATGGAGACCAGGACTGTGCAGTGCTCCAAGTGTGGTCTAACCAAGGTACACGGAGACCAGGACTGTGCGGTGCTCCCAGTGTGGTCTAACCAAGGTATACGGAGACCAGGACTGTGCAGTGCTCCCAGTGTGGTCTAACCAAGGTATACGGAGACCAGGACTGTGCAGTGCTCCCAGTGTGGTCTAACCAAGGTACACGGAGACCAGAACTGTGCAGTGCTCCAAGTGTGGTCTAACCAAGGTATGTGGAGACCAGGACTGTGCACAGTGCTCCCAGTGTGGTCTAACCGAGGTCTATGGAGACCAGGACTGTGCAGTGCTCCCAGTGTGGTCTAACCAAGGTCTATGGAGACCAGGACTGTGCGGTGCTCCCAGTGTGGTCTAACCAAGGTCTATGGAGACCAGGACTGTGCAGTGCTCCCAGTGTGGTCTAACCAAGGTCTATGGAGACCAGGACTGTGCACAGTGCTCCCAGTGTGGTCTAACCAAGGTATATGGAGACCAGGACTGTGCGGTGCTCCCAGTGTGGCCTAACCAAGGTACATGGAGACCAGAACTGTGCAGTGCTCCCAGTGTGGTCTAACCAAGGTCTATGGAGACCAGGACTGTGCGGTGCTCCCAGTGTGGTCTAACCAAGGTCTATGGAGACCAGGACTGTGCAGTGCTCCCAGTGTGGTCTAACCAAGGTCTATGGAGACCAGGACTGTGCACAGTGCTCCCAGTGTGGTCTAACCAAGGTATATGGAGACCAGGACTGTGCGGTGCTCCCAGTGTGGCCTAACCAAGGTACATGGAGACCAGAACTGTGCAGTGCTCCCAGTGTGGTCTAACCAAGGTCTATGGAGACCAGGACTGTGCGGTGCTCCAAGTGTGGTCTAACCGAGGTCTATGGAGACCAGGACTGTGCGGTGCTCCCAGTGTGGTCTAACCAAGGTACACGGAGACCAGGACTGTGCAGTGCTCCCAGTGTGGTCTAACCGAGGTATGCGGAGACCAGGACTGTGCAGTGCTCCCAGTGTGGTCTAACCAAGGTACACGGAGACCAGGACTGTGCGGTGCTCCCAGTGTGGTCTAACCGAGGTATGCGGAGACCAGGACTGTGCACAGTGCTCCCAGTGTGGTCTAACCAAGGTACACGGAGACCAGGACTGTGCAGTGCTCCAAGTGTGGTCTAACCAAGGTACACGGAGACCAGGACTGTGCAGTGCTCCCAGTGTGGGCTAACCAAGGTATGCGGAGACCAGGACTGTGCACAGTGCTCCCAGTGTGGGCTAACCAAGGTATGCGGAGACCAGGACTGTGCAGTGCTCCCAGTGTGGTCTAACCCAGGTATACGGAGACCAGGACTGTGCGGTGCTCCCAGTGTGGTCTAACCCAGGTATACGGAGACCAGAATTGTGCACAGTGCTCCCAGTGTGGTCTAACCGAGGTATACGGAGACCAGAACTGTGCGGTGCTCCCAGTGTGGTCTAACCCAGGTATACAGAGACCAGAACTGTGCGGTGCTCCCAGTGTGGTCTAACCCAGGTATACAGAGACCAGAACTGTGCACAGTGCTCCCAGTGTGGTCTAACCCAGGTATACGGAGACCAGAACTGTGCACAGTGCTCCCAGTGTGGTCTAACCAAGGTATGCGGAGACCAGGACTGTGCGGTGCTCCCAGTGTGGTCTACCCAAGGTATGCGGAGACCAGGACTGTGCGGTGCTCCCAGTGTGGTCTAACCGAGGTATGCGGAGACCAGAACTGTGCGGTGCTCCCAGTGTGGTCTACCCAAGGTATGCGGAGACCAGGACTGTTCAGTGCTCCCAGTGTGGTCTAACCCAGGTATACGGAGACCAGAACTGTGCGGTGCTCCCAGTGTGGTCTAACCCAGGTATACAGAGACCAGGACTGTGCAGTGCTCCCAGTGTGGTCTAACCGAGGTATGCGGAGACCAGGACTGTGCACAGTGCTCCCAGTGTGGTCTAACCCAGGTATACGGAGACCAGGACTGTGCGGTGCTCCCAGTGTGGTCTAACCAAGGTACACGGAGACCAGGACTGTGCAGTGCTCCCAGTGTGGTCTAACCGAGGTATGCGGAGACCAGGACTGTGCACAGTGCTCCCAGTGTGGTCTAACCCAGGTATGCGGAGACCAGGACTGTGCAGTGCTCCCAGTGTGGTCTAACCAAGGTATGCGGAGACCAGGACTGTGCAGTGCTCCCAGTGTGGTCTAACCAAGGTATGCGGAGACCAGGACTGTGCACAGTGCTCCCAGTGTGGTCTAACCGAGGTCTATGGAGACCAGGACTGTGCAGTGCTCCAAGTGTGGTCTAACCAAGGTATGCGGAGACCAGGACTGTGCAGTGCTCCCAGTGTGGTCTAACCAAGGTATACGGAGACCAGGACTGTGCAGTGCTCCCAGTGTGGTCTAACCGAGGTATGCGGAGACCAGGACTGTGCACAGTGCTCCCAGTGTGGTCTAACCCAGGTATGCGGAGACCAGGACTGTGCAGTGCTCCCAGTGTGGTCTAACCAAGGTATGCGGAGACCAGGACTGTGCAGTGCTCCCAGTGTGGTCTAACCAAGGTATGCGGAGACCAGGACTGTGCAGTGCTCCCAGTGTGGTCTAACCAAGGTATACGGAGACCAGGACTGTGCGGTGCTCCCAGTGTGGTCTAACCAAGGTATACGGAGACCAGGACTGTGCAGTGCTCCCAGTGTGGTCTAACCGAGGTATGCGGAGACCAGGACTGTGCACAGTGCTCCCAGTGTGGTCTAACCCAGGTATGCGGAGACCAGGACTGTGCAGTGCTCCCAGTGTGGTCTAACCAAGGTATGCGGAGACCAGGACTGTGCAGTGCTCCCAGTGTGGTCTAACCAAGGTATGCGGAGACCAGGACTGTGCACAGTGCTCCCAGTGTGGTCTAACCGAGGTCTATGGAGACCAGGACTGTGCAGTGCTCCCAGTGTGGTCTAACCAAGGTATACGGAGACCAGGACTGTGCAGTGCTCCCAGTGTGGTCTAACCAAGGTATACGGAGACCAGGACTGTGCAGTGCTCCCAGTGTGGTCTAACCAAGGTATACGGAGACCAGGACTGTGCGGTGCTCCCAGTGTGGTCTAACCAAGGTATACGGAGACCAGGACTGTGCAGTGCTCCCAGTGTGGTCTAACCGAGGTATGCGGAGACCAGGACTGTGCACAGTGCTCCCAGTGTGGTCTAACCCAGGTATGCGGAGACCAGGACTGTGCAGTGCTCCCAGTGTGGTCTAACCAAGGTATGCGGAGACCAGGACTGTGCAGTGCTCCCAGTGTGGTCTAACCAAGGTATGCGGAGACCAGGACTGTGCACAGTGCTCCCAGTGTGGTCTAACCGAGGTCTATGGAGACCAGGACTGTGCAGTGCTCCCAGTGTGGTCTAACCAAGGTATACGGAGACCAGGACTGTGCAGTGCTCCCAGTGTGGTCTAACCAAGGTATACGGAGACCAGGACTGTGCAGTGCTCCCAGTGTGGTCTAACCAAGGTATGCGGAGACCAGGACTGTGCACAGTGCTCCCAGTGTGGTCTAACCGAGGTCTATGGAGACCAGGATTGTGCAGTGCTCCCAGTGTGGTCTAACCAAGGTATACGGAGACCAGGACTGTGCGGTGCTCCCAGTGTGGTCTAACCCAGGTATGCGGAGACCAGGACTGTGCGGTGCTCCCAGTGTGGTCTAACCAAGGTACACGGAGACCAGGACTGTGCAGTGCTCCCAGTGTGGTCTAACCCAGGTACATGGAGACCAGGACTGTGCACAGTGCTCCCAGT
The DNA here is from genome assembly GCF_052327205.1 of Somniosus microcephalus. Taxonomy (NCBI): domain Eukaryota; kingdom Metazoa; phylum Chordata; class Chondrichthyes; order Squaliformes; family Somniosidae; genus Somniosus; species Somniosus microcephalus. Next base: position 123,908,831 of record NC_141001.1, read on the forward strand.
GTGGTCTAACCCAGGTACATGGAGACCAGGACTGTGCAGTGCTCCCAGTGTGGTCTAACCAAGGTATACGGAGACCAGGACTGTGCAGTGCTCCCAGTGTGGTCTAACCCAGGTACATGGAGACCAGGACTGTGCACAGTGCTCCCAGTGTGGTCTAACCCAGGTACATGGAGACCAGGACTGTGCAGTGCTCCAAGTGTGGTCTAACCAAGGTCTATGGAGACCAGGACTGTGCGGTGCTCCCAGTGTGGTCTAACCGAGGTCTATGGAGACCAGGACTGTGCGGTGCTCCCAGTGTGGTCTAACCCAGGTACACGGAGACCAGGACTGTGCGGTGCTCCCAGTGTGGTCTAACCGAGGTCTATGGAGACCAGGACTGTGCAGTGCTCCCAGTGTGGTCTAACCAAGGTACATGGAGACCAGGACTGTGCGGTGCTCCCAGTGTGGTCTAACCAAGGTCTATGGAGACCAGGACTGTGCGGTGCTCCCAGTGTGGTCTAACCCAGGTACACGGAGACCAGGACTGTGCAGTGCTCCCAGTGTGGTCTAACCAAGGTCTATGGAGACCAGGACTGTGCGGTGCTCCAAGTGTGGTCTAACCGAGGTCTATGGAGACCAGGACTGTGCAGTGCTCCCAGTGTGGTCTAACCCAGGTACACGGAGACCAGGACTGTGCAGTGCTCCCAGTGTGGTCTAACCAAGGTCTATGGAGACCAGGACTGTGCGGTGCTCCCAGTGTGGTCTAACCAAGGTCTATGGAGACCAGGACTGTGCGGTGCTCCAAGTGTGGTCTAACCGAGGTCTATGGAGACCAGGACTGTGCAGTGCTCCCAGTGTGGTCTAACCAAGGTCTATGGAGACCAGGACTGTGCGGTGCTCCAAGTGTGGTCTAACCGAGGTATACGGAGACCAGGACTGTGCGGTGCTCCCAGTGTGGTCTAACCGAGGTATGCGGAGACCAGGACTGTGCGGTGCTCCCAGTGTGGTCTAACCCAGGTACACGGAGACCAGGACTGTGCGGTGCTCCCAGTGTGGTCTAACCGAGGTATACGGAGACCAGGACTGTGCAGTGCTCCCAGTGTGGTCTAACCCAGGTACACGGAGACCAGGACTGTGCGGTGCTCCCAGTGTGGTCTAACCGAGGTCTATGGAGACCAGGACTGTGCAGTGCTCCCAGTGTGGTCTAACCAAGGTCTATGGAGACCAGGACTGTGCGGTGCTCCAAGTGTGGTCTAACCGAGGTATACGGAGACCAGGACTGTGCAGTGCTCCCAGTGTGGTCTAACCGAGGTATGCGGAGACCAGGACTGTGCGGTGCTCCCAGTGTGGTCTAACCCAGGTACACGGAGACCAGGACTGTGCGGTGCTCCCAGTGTGGTCTAACCGAGGTACACGGAGACCAGGACTGTGCGGTGCTCCCAGTGTGGTCTAACCAAGGTATGCGGAGACCAGGACTGTGCGGTGCTCCCAGTGTGGTCTAACCCAGGTATGCGGAGACCAGGACTGTGCGGTGCTCCCAGTGTGGTCTAACCCAGGTATACGGAGACCAGGACTGTGCGGTGCTCCCAGTGTGGTCTAACTGAGGTCTATGGAGACCAGGACTGTGCAGTGCTCCCAGTGTGGTCTAACCCAGGTATACGGAGACCAGGACTGTGCGGTGCTCCCAGTGTGGTCTAACCAAGGTCTATGGAGACCAGGACTGTGCGGTGCTCCCAGTGTGGTCTAACCGAGGTCTATGGAGACCAGGACTGTGCGGTGCTCCCAGTGTGGTCTAACCAAGGTCTATGGAGACCAGGACTGTGCGGTGCTCCCAGTGTGGTCTAACCCAGGTATACGGAGACCAGGACTGTGCGGTGCTCCCAGTGTGGTCTAACCAAGGTACATGGAGACCAGGACTGTGCGGTGCTCCCAGTGTGGTCTAACCAAGGTCTATGGAGACCAGGACTGTGCGGTGCTCCCAGTGTGGTCTAACCCAGGTACACGGAGACCAGGACTGTGCACCGTGCTCCCAGTGTGGTCTAACCGAGGTATGCGGAGACCAGGACTGTGCAGTGCTCCCAGTGTGGTCTAACCCAGGTCTATGGAGACCAGGACTGTGCGGTGCTCCCAGTGTGGTCTAACCCAGGTCTATGGAGACCAGGACTGTGCGGTGCTCCCAGTGTGGTCTAACCAAGGTATGCGGAGACCAGGACTGTGCGGTGCTCCCAGTGTGGTCTAACCCAGGTATGCGGAGACCAGGACTGTGCACAGTGCTCCCAGTGTGGTCTAACCCAGGTATGCGGAGACCAGGACTGTGCGGTGCTCCCAGTGTGGTCTAACCAAGGTATGCGGAGACCAGGACTGTGCGGTGCTCCCAGTGTGGTCTAACCCAGGTATGCGGAGACCAGGACTGTGCGGTGCTCCCAGTGTGGTCTAACCCAGGTACACGGAGACCAGGACTGTGCGGTGCTCCCAGTGTGGTCTAACCAAGGTATACGGAGACCAGGACTGTGCGGTGCTCCCAGTGTGGTCTAACCCAGGTACATGGAGACCAGGACTGTGCGGTGCTCCCAGTGTGGTCTAACCAAGGTCTATGGAGACCAGGACTGTGCGGTGCTCCCAGTGTGGTCTAACCCAGGTACACGGAGACCAGGACTGTGCACCGTGCTCCCAGTGTGGTCTAACCGAGGTATGCGGAGACCAGGACTGTGCAGTGCTCCCAGTGTGGTCTAACCCAGGTCTATGGAGACCAGGACTGTGCGGTGCTCCCAGTGTGGTCTAACCCAGGTCTATGGAGACCAGGACTGTGCGGTGCTCCCAGTGTGGTCTAACCAAGGTATGCGGAGACCAGGACTGTGCGGTGCTCCCAGTGTGGTCTAACCCAGGTATGCGGAGACCAGGACTGTGCACAGTGCTCCCAGTGTGGTCTAACCCAGGTATGCGGAGACCAGGACTGTGCGGTGCTCCCAGTGTGGTCTAACCAAGGTATGCGGAGACCAGGACTGTGCGGTGCTCCCAGTGTGGTCTAACCCAGGTATGCGGAGACCAGGACTGTGCGGTGCTCCCAGTGTGGTCTAACCCAGGTACACGGAGACCAGGACTGTGCGGTGCTCCCAGTGTGGTCTAACCAAGGTATACGGAGACCAGGACTGTGCGGTGCTCCCAGTGTGGTCTAACCCAGGTACACGGAGACCAGGACTGTGCGGTGCTCCCAGTGTGGTCTAACCCAGGTATACGGAGACCAGGACTGTGCGGTGCTCCCAGTGTGGTCTAACCGAGGTCTATGGAGACCAGGACTGTGCAGTGCTCCCAGTGTGGTCTAACCCAGGTATACGGAGACCAGGACTGTGCGGTGCTCCCAGTGTGGTCTAACCAAGGTCTATGGAGACCAGGACTGTGCGGTGCTCCCAGTGTGGTCTAACCGAGGTCTATGGAGACCAGGACTGTGCGGTGCTCCCAGTGTGGTCTAACCAAGGTCTATGGAGACCAGGACTGTGCGGTGCTCCCAGTGTGGTCTAACCCAGGTATACGGAGACCAGGACTGTGCGGTGCTCCCAGTGTGGTCTAACCAAGGTACATGGAGACCAGGACTGTGCGGTGCTCCCAGTGTGGTCTAACCAAGGTCTATGGAGACCAGGACTGTGCGGTGCTCCCAGTGTGGTCTAACCCAGGTACACGGAGACCAGGACTGTGCACCGTGCTCCCAGTGTGGTCTAACCGAGGTATGCGGAGACCAGGACTGTGCAGTGCTCCCAGTGTGGTCTAACCCAGGTCTATGGAGACCAGGACTGTGCGGTGCTCCCAGTGTGGTCTAACCTAGGTCTATGGAGACCAGGACTGTGCGGTGCTCCCAGTGTGGTCTAACCAAGGTATGCGGAGACCAGGACTGTGCGGTGCTCCCAGTGTGGTCTAACCCAGGTATGCGGAGACCAGGACTGTGCACAGTGCTCCCAGTGTGGTCTAACCCAGGTATGCGGAGACCAGGACTGTGCGGTGCTCCCAGTGTGGTCTAACCAAGGTATGCGGAGACCAGGACTGTGCGGTGCTCCCAGTGTGGTCTAACCCAGGTATGCGGAGACCAGGACTGTGCGGTGCTCCCAGTGTGGTCTAACCCAGGTACACGGAGACCAGGACTGTGCGGTGCTCCCAGTGTGGTCTAACCAAGGTATACGGAGACCAGGACTGTGCGGTGCTCCCAGTGTGGTCTAACCCAGGTACATGGAGAGGAGGACTGTGCGGTGCTCCCAGTGTGGTCTAACCAAGGTCTATGGAGACCAGGACTGTGCGGTGCTCCCAGTGTGGTCTAACCCAGGTACACGGAGACCAGGACTGTGCACCGTGCTCCCAGTGTGGTCTAACCGAGGTATGCGGAGACCAGGACTGTGCAGTGCTCCCAGTGTGGTCTAACCCAGGTCTATGGAGACCAGGACTGTGCGGTGCTCCCAGTGTGGTCTAACCCAGGTCTATGGAGACCAGGACTGTGCGGTGCTCCCAGTGTGGTCTAACCAAGGTCTATGGAGACCAGGACTGTGCAGTGCTCCCAGTGTGGTCTAACCCAGGTATGCGGAGACCAGGACTGTGCACAGTGCTCCCAGTGTGGTCTAACCCAGGTATGCGGAGACCAGGACTGTGCGGTGCTCCCAGTGTGGTCTAACCAAGGTATGCGGAGACCAGGACTGTGCGGTGCTCCCAGTGTGGTCTAACCCAGGTATGCGGAGACCAGGACTGTGCGGTGCTCCCAGTGTGGTCTAACCCAGGTACACGGAGACCAGGACTGTGCGGTGCTCCCAGTGTGGTCTAACCAAGGTATACGGAGACCAGGACTGTGCGGTGCTCCCAGTGTGGTCTAACCCAGGTACACGGAGACCAGGACTGTGCGGTGCTCCCAGTGTGGTCTAACCAAGGTATACGGAGACCAGGACTGTGCAGTGCTCCCAGTGTGGTCTAACCCAGGTACACAGAGACCAGGACTGTGCGGTGCTCCCAGTGTGGTGTAACCGAGGTACACGGAGACCAGGACTGTGCGGTGCTCCCAGTGTGGTCTAACCCAGGTATACAGAGACCAGGACTGTGCAGTGCTCCCAGTGTGGTCTAACCAAGGTATACGGAGACCAGGACTGTGCGGTGCTCCCAGTGTGGTCTAACCGAGGTACACGGAGACCAGGACTGTGCGGTGCTCCCAGTGTGGTCTAACCCAGGTATACAGAGACCAGGACTGTGCGGTGCTCCCAGTGTGGTGTAACCGAGGTACACGGAGACCAGGACTGTGCGGTGCTCCCAGTGTGGTCTAACCAAGGTATACAGAGACCAGGACTGTGCGGTGCTCCCAGTGTGGTCTAACCGAGGTCTATGGAGACCAGGACTGTGCGGTGCTCCCAGTGTGGTCTAACCCAGGTACATGGAGACCAGGACTGTGCGGTGCTCCCAGTGTGGTCTAACCAAGGTACACAGAGACCAGGACTGTGCGGTGCTCCCAGTGTGGTCTAACCCAGGTATACAGAGACCAGGACTGTGCGGTGCTCCCAGTGTGGTCTAACCCAGGTACACAGAGACCAGGACTGTGCGGTGCTCCCAGTGTGGTCTAACCCAGGTATACAGAGACCAGGACTGTGCGGTGCTCCCAGTGTGGTCTAACCGAGGTATACAGAGACCAGGACTGTGCGGTGCTCCCAGTGTGGTCTAACCGAGGTATACGGAGACCAGGACTGTGCGGTGCTCCCAGTGTGGTCTAACCCAGGTACACAGAGACCAGGACTGTGCGGTGCTCCCAGTGTGGTCTAACCAAGGTATACGGAGACCAGGACTGTGCGGTGCTCCCAGTGTGGTCTAACCCAGGTACACGGAGACCAGGACTGTGCGGTGCTCCCAGTGTGGTCTAACCAAGGTATACGGAGACCAGGACTGTGCAGTGCTCCCAGTGTGGTCTAACCCAGGTACACAGAGACCAGGACTGTGCGGTGCTCCCAGTGTGGTGTAACCGAGGTACACGGAGACCAGGACTGTGCGGTGCTCCCAGTGTGGTCTAACCCAGGTATACAGAGACCAGGACTGTGCAGTGCTCCCAGTGTGGTCTAACCAAGGTATACGGAGACCAGGACTGTGCGGTGCTCCCAGTGTGGTCTAACCGAGGTACACGGAGACCAGGACTGTGCGGTGCTCCCAGTGTGGTCTAACCCAGGTATACAGAGACCAGGACTGTGCGGTGCTCCCAGTGTGGTGTAACCGAGGTACACGGAGACCAGGACTGTGCGGTGCTCCCAGTGTGGTCTAACCAAGGTATACAGAGACCAGGACTGTGCGGTGCTCCCAGTGTGGTCTAACCGAGGTCTATGGAGACCAGGACTGTGCGGTGCTCCCAGTGTGGTCTAACCCAGGTACATGGAGACCAGGACTGTGCGGTGCTCCCAGTGTGGTCTAACCAAGGTACACAGAGACCAGGACTGTGCGGTGCTCCCAGTGTGGTCTAACCCAGGTATACAGAGACCAGGACTGTGCGGTGCTCCCAGTGTGGTCTAACCCAGGTACACAGAGACCAGGACTGTGCGGTGCTCCCAGTGTGGTCTAACCCAGGTATACAGAGACCAGGACTGTGCGGTGCTCCCAGTGTGGTCTAACCGAGGTATACAGAGACCAGGACTGTGCGGTGCTCCCAGTGTGGTCTAACCGAGGTATACGGAGACCAGGACTGTGCGGTGCTCCCAGTGTGGTCTAACCCAGGTACACAGAGACCAGGACTGTGCGGTGCTCCCAGTGTGGTCTAACCCAGGTACACGGAGACCAGGACTGTGCGGTGCTCCCAGTGTGGTCTAACCAAGGTACACGGAGACCAGGACTGTGCGGTGCTCCCAGTGTGGTCTAACCGAGGTACGCGGAGACCAGGACTGTGCGGTGCTCCCAGTGTGGTCTAACCCAGGTCTATGGAGACCAGGACTGTGCGGTGCTCCCAGTGTGGTCTAACCCAGGTATACGGAGACCAGGACTGTGCAGTGCTCCCAGTGTGGTCTAACCCAGGTATGCGGAGACCAGGACTGTGCGGTGCTCCCAGTGTGGTCTAACCCAGGTACACAGAGACCAGGACTGTGCGGTGCTCCCAGTGTGGTCTAACCCAGGTACACGGAGACCAGGACTGTGCGGTGCTCCCAGTGTGGTCTAACCAAGGTATACAGAGACCAGGACTGTGCGGTGCTCCCAGTGTGGTCTAACCCAGGTACACAGAGACCAGGACTGTGCGGTGCTCCCAGTGTGGTCTAACCCAGGTACACAGAGACCAGGACTGTGCGGTGCTCCCAGTGTGGTCTAACCCAGGTCTATGGAGACCAGGACTGTGCGGTGCTCCCAGTGTGGTCTAACCCAGGTATGCGGAGACCAGGACTGTGCGGTGCTCCCAGTGTGGTCTAACCCAGGTACACAGAGACCAGGACTGTGCGGTGCTCCCAGTGTGGTCTAACCCAGGTACACAGAGACCAGGACTGTGCGGTGCTCCCAGTGTGGTCTAACCCAGGTCTATGGAGACCAGGACTGTGCGGTGCTCCCAGTGTGGTCTAACCCAGGTACACGGAGACCAGGACTGTGCGGTGCTCCCAGTGTGGTCTAACCCAGGTACACGGAGACCAGGACTGTGCGGTGCTCCCAGTGTGGTCTAACCCAGGTATACGGAGACCAGGACTGTGCGGTGCTCCCAGTGTGGTCTAACCCAGGTATACAGAGACCAGGACTGTGCGGTGCTCCCAGTGTGGTCTAACCCAGGTACACGGAGACCAGGACTGTGCGGTGCTCCCAGTGTGGTCTAACCCAGGTATACGGAGACCAGGACTGTGCGGTGCTCCCAGTGTGGTCTAACCAAGGTATGCGGAGACCAGGACTGTGCGGTGCTCCCAGTGTGGTCTAACCCAGGTATACGGAGACCAGGACTGTGCGGTGCTCCCAGTGTGGTCTAACCCAGGTATGCGGAGACCAGGACTGTGCGGTGCTCCCAGTGTGGTGTAACCCAGGTATACAGAGACCAGGACTGTGCAGTGCTCCCAGTGTGGTCTAACCCAGGTATATGGAGACCAGGACTGTGCGGTGCTCCCAGTGTGGTCTAACCCAGGTATATGGAGACCAGGACTGTGCGGTGCTCCCAGTGTGGTCTAACCCAGGTATACGGAGACCAGGACTGTGCGGTGCTCCCAGTGTGGTCTAACCAAGGTCTATGGAGACCAGGACTGTGCGGTGCTCCCAGTGTGGTCTAACCAAGGTCTATGGAGACCAGGACTGTGCGGTGCTCCCAGTGTGGTCTAACCCAGGTATGCGGAGACCAGGACTGTGCGGTGCTCCCAGTGTGGTCTAACCCAGGTACACGGAGACCAGGACTGTGCGGTGCTCCCAGTGTGGTCTAACCCAGGTCTATGGAGACCAGGACTGTGCGGTGCTCCCAGTGTGGTCTAACCCAGGTACACGGAGACCAGGACTGTGCGGTGCTCCCAGTGTGGTCTAACCCAGGTCTATGGAGACCAGGACTGTGCGGTGCTCCCAGTGTGGTCTAACCAAGGTCTATGGAGACCAGGACTGTGCGGTGCTCCCAGTGTGGTCTAACCCAGGTATGCGGAGACCAGGACTGTGCGGTGCTCCCAGTGTGGTCTAACCCAGGTATGCGGAGACCAGGACTGTGCGGTGCTCCCAGTGTGGTCTAACCCAGGTCTATGGAGACCAGGACTGTGCGGTGCTCCCAGTGTGGTCTAACCCAGGTCTATGGAGACCAGGACTGTGCGGTGCTCCCAGTGTGGTCTAACCCAGGTATACGGAGACCAGGACTGTGCGGTGCTCCCAGTGTGGTCTAACCCAGGTATATGGAGACCAGGACTGTGCAGTGCTCCCAGTGTGGTCTAACCAAGGTACACGGAGACCAGGACTGTGCGGTGCTCCCAGTGTGGTCTAACCAAGGTACACGGAGACCAGGACTGTGCGGTGCTCCCAGTGTGGTGTAACCGAGGTACACAGAGACCAGGACTGTGCGGTGCTCCCAGTGTGGTGTAACCGAGGTACACAGAGACCAGGACTGTGCGGTGCTCCCAGTGTGGAACATTTCCCACCTATGAGCTACAGCCACAGGCCTCAGTCCAGGTTTACTGGAATCAGCAGGTTCGCAAAGTGTTATTTTTGTCTCCAAGCAAGGATCACGGGTTAAAACATCTTTAAAAATCGCTCAGGTTGATGTGTTGCTGCTTGAAGCTGCTTATTTGTTACTTTGTAGTTTGTAGTTTAAACCAAGGTCTGATGGAGTGTTTCTTGTTCCATTAGGAGGTGACGAGAGGGATCATGTCGTATCGAGTGAGTTAGCTGTAGTAGCAAGGGTTCCTGTTCGACCCCTGGTTACTGCTCTTGGGCCAGTAATTGTAAGTGAAAAGTATCACTCGGTCCATAGGAGGGAAAGTCACTGCTGGGCTTGATGTAGACACAGAGAACGTTGGCCTTTATTGCAAGGGGGTTGGAGTATAAGAGTAAGGGGGGGAGAAATTCGGTTGTTAGCGCCACCGATTAACGCCTAAAGAGGCCGAGAAGTGGGGCGCTAGCCAATTTCCAGGCAGGCGCAAGGTGCCTAGCGCCTCTCCCCATATTGAGCATGCATTTAGCGCCGGCGCTAAATTTTAGCGCCCGCTCATGGGCGCAGGCTGATTATGACGTCATCTGAGTGTGCAACGCCTTTTGGGCGCCCCGGACTGGAAATTCAGTGGCGCCCCCCTCCGTAGCACCTGGCGCTAATAGTGACAGCTTACCTGGGCCTTACCAAGTCGCTCTCGGGCTGGAGGAGCGTTATTTAAAGGGGACTGGTGTGGTTTAAAAGTGGCAGCCATTTTTGGAGCACAACTTCCTCGAGAGCTACAAAGAGTTGCTGAGCTGCACATTGAGAGCCATTTGACCACTGAGCCAGCACAGGCAGACGATCTTCAGCCTTCTGACCATCACCTTGCTGTTGGTGAGCCTTGACAACGGGGAACCTTCCTGTGGGCACTTATTATGGGGGCTGCATTGGAGGGGAACGTCCTGCTGCTGAATCATCTGGAAAGGGCACTGAGACGCTGGGAGAGGGGGGCGGGCATGGCCAGACGGAGGAGGGCCAACAGACGTCGCCACAGCAGACCTTACGCTGGCAGGGTTTTCCGACAGCAGTTTTCGTACATGAACATGCCGGAGAAGCAGTGTGTCAGAAGGCTGCGATTTAGAAAGGAGGTGGTGACTGAGCTGTGCCAGCTGCTTCAGCCAGATCTGCAGCCTCAGATAAGGTGCAGGACATCTCTGTCCGTGGCTGAGAAGATGCCTGCTGGCCTGAACTTCTACGCGAGTGGCTCTTCTCAGGCTGCGCGTCAGAGGCTGATCAGAAGTAGCTTCTAGGCCCCTCTCACAGAATGCTTGCTGCCATTCCAAGAACAGGAATGGAACTGGTCTGATACCCCCAAGCCTGTGAAGGGCAAGATGCATGTAAATAGCAGGCATGGCCATTGTAAATGAAGAAAGTGTTTCATTAAACAAAATGTGGTTCCTTCAAACATGAGAAAGCTATGGCAACAGAAAGCAAAACTAATACACTGACACATAACTGCCTCTCACACCCGGGAGACTGTCCAAGACATAAATCACATTCCGACCATCTTCCTTGGCCTTGATTCCACTGCGCCAACCAAAGCATCCAATGCCCCATCAGTGAGGTGTTCCGCCCTCTGCCTCACCCTTTCCATGTCTTGCTAGACTGGCGCGCCACAGGTAGGCTCCCACCGCTTTGAAGGCCTACAAGGCAGTGAGTGTGTCTGGTGATGCCAATTGACCTGCCCCTTTAAGAGCTGGCCGGCGCCACTGTGTCTCAGGGAAAGTGATTATTGACAGCATCCTCGCTGCGCCCCGCCGCGGCGAAATTGGGTTGCGCCGCCGGGTTAGCGCCTTAAGAGTAGCGTGCAGCGCCTGATTTAGCGCCGCAATCACCCTTAGGGGCGCTGCAACCTAATATCGCGCTAGGTGGCGCTAAATTGCGCCTGGCGCTAAACTTTGTGCATCGCCAGGACTAGCGCCCCAAACGCGGCTATACCGAATTCCTAGGCCAGGAAGTCTTACTGCAATTGTATAGGGCCTTGGTGAGACCACACCTGGAGTATTGGGTACAGTTTTGGTCTCCTTATCTAAGGAAGGACATACTTGCCTTGGAGGCGGTGCAACGAAGGTTCACTAGATTGATTCCTGGGATGAGAGGGTTGTCCTATGATGAGAGATTGTGTAGAATGGGCCGATACTCTCTGGAGTTTAGAAGAATGAGAGGTGATCTCATTGAAGTGTATAAAATTCTGAGGGGGGTTGACAGGGTAGATGCTGAGAGGTTGTTTCCCTTGGCTGGAGTGTCTAGAACTAGGGGGCATAGTCTCAGGATAAGGGGTCGGCCATTTAAGACCGAGATGAGGAGGAATTTCTTCACTCAGAGGGTGGTGAATCTTTGGAATTCTCTGCCCCGTTGAGCAGGGGAGTTCTCCCTGGTGTCCTGGGGCCAATATTAATCCCTCAACCAACATCACTAAAACAGGTTATCTGGTCATTGTCACATTGCTGTTGAGTATATTCAAAGCAGAGGCCGATAGGTGTTTGGATATTAAGGGATTCAAGGGATATGGGGATCGGGCGGGAAAGTGGAGCCATGATCTTATTGAATGGTGGAGCAGGCACAAGGGGCTGAATGACCAACTCCTGCTCCTTTTATGTATGTTCTTATGAAAGAAACACCCAGAGAAAGCCAAAAAGGTGCTGACCCAGTGCTGACTGCCCAGGGAGTTGCAGATAGTGACAAACTCTTATTACCATAAATCTTATGAGTGGTTTGCTTCCAGCTGAAGACTGCCGACTTCCACAAGCAACCACAAGAGAACGATCCTCCAGAGACACTCCGGATATTAGGAGGGAATGTGATTGCTTTCCACTGCCAGGATATGTTTGGGATTGGAGACTTATCGACATAAATTGCAAAGCAACAGGTTTCTGCTTCCCAGATCTCTTTCAGTCTCTCCCCAGCTAGTTTGACACCATTCATTACACTCACATTTCACCTTCCAGTCTGCGAGGCTTTGCACTTTTTTTGACCTCTGGATCAGAAGGTTGTGGATTCAAGTCTCACTCCAGAGACTTGAGCCCATACTCCAGGCTGGCATTCAGTGCAGTCCTGAGGGAGCGCTGCACTGTCGGGGGGGGGGGGGGGTGCAGTGCTGAGGGAATGCCGTACTGTCAGAGGGGCAGTACTGAGGGAGCGCTGCACTGTCGGAGGGGCAGTACTAAGGGAGCGCTGTACTGTTGGAGGGGCAGTACTGAGGGAGCGTCGCACTGTCGGAGGGGCAGTACTGAGGGAGCGCTGCACTGTTGGAGGGGCAGTACTGAGGGAGCGTCGCACTGTCGGAGGGGCAGTACTGAGGGAGCGCTGCACTGTCGGAGGGTCAGTACTGAGGGAGTGCTGCACTGTCGGAGGGTCAGTACTGAGGGAGTGCTGCACTGTTGGAGGGGCAGTACTGAGGGAGCGTCGCACTGTCGGAGGGGCAGTACTGAGGGAGCGCTGCACTGTCGGAGGGTCAGTACTGAGGGAGTGCTGCACTGTTGGAGGGGCAGTACTGAGGGAGCGTCGCACTGTCGGAGGGGCAGTACTGAGGGAGCGCTGCACTGTCGGAGGGTCAGTACTGAGGGAGTGCTGCACTGTCGGAGGGTCAGTACTGAGGGAGTGCTGCACTGTCGGAGGGGCAGTACTGAGGGAGTGCTGCACTATCGAAGGGGCAGTACTGAGGGAGCGCCGCACTGTCGGAGGGGCAGTACTGAGGGAGCGCTGCACTGTCGGAGGGGCAGTACTGAGGGAGCGCTGCACCGTCGGAGGGGCAGTACTGAGGGAGCACTGCACTGTCGGAGAGGCAGTACTGAGGGAGCGCTGCACTGTCGGAGCTGCCGTCTTTCGGATGAGACATTAAACCGAGGCCCCATCTGCTGTCTCAGGTGGATCCCATGGCCACTACTTCGAAGAGCAGGGGCGTTCTCCCCGGTGTCCTGGGGCCAATATTTATCCCTCAATCAACATCACTGAAAACAGATTTTCTGGTCATTATCACATTGCTGTTTGTGGGATCTTGCTGTGCACAAATTGTCTGCTGTGTTTCCCACATTACAACAGTGACTACACTTCAAAAAGTACTTCATTGGCTGTAAAGCACTTTGGGACGTCCTGAGGCTGTGAATGCCGTTTTATAAATACAAGTTCTTTCTTTTTTCTTTTATCTATATCGAATATTATCTGCAGTCGTTCACCCACTTGTCAGAACTCCTGTAGGCCCACGGCTGTTCTATCACACTCTGCTATGGGTGGCAAGGACCGTCACTGGAGAACAGGACTTTGGTCACTCAACTGGGCGGGTTTGGCACTTACACCATCGATGGTCGCTGTCTAATCTCATTCATAACTGGACAGATTGGACCTCCTGAAGTCTCCTCATTGCAGAAAGCAGCCAGGAGTCAATGCACTGCTGCCGGCATTAACGTAGCACCGAGGATAATTTGATACAAGAAAAAAGGTGGGACTAATAAATATGTCTAGGGACATACAGGGTAGGATAAAGAAAAAAAGGGAGGCGTATGACAGATACCGAGGGCTAAATACTCCAGAATCTTTAGAGGAGTACAGAAAGTGCAGGGGTGCAATTAAAAATGATATTAGGAAATGTGATATCCGAGTAGTAAGGTCAGACACTGAGAGAAGCGAGTTATTAGGAACAAAACCCAACTGTTTATTACACGGTGTAGCAGAGAGACATCTCTTACAGGCTGCAAGCAAAGCACACACAATTTCTTACTGCACGATGGCAAGATGGAGGATTCACCTCTGAGTCATACCCATAATGCAATGCCACATTACCTTAATAACTGGTGTACCAGGACATTGAGTACATGACCCATTACCTTAAATACTGGTGAATGTGAAACCTTACTCTTTGGCTCCATCTGGTGGATAACTTAAACATTACATCCCAGATTACTATAGGAAAGCAAAGAGAGAGCATGAAAAATTCTTGGCAAGTAAAATCAAGGAAAACCCAAAGATGTTTTATAAATATATTAAGAGTAAGAGGATAACTAAAGAAAGGGTAGGGCCTATTAGAGATCATGAGGGTAATCTGTGTGTGGAGGCAGGAGACGTCGGTAGGGTTCTTCATGAATACTTTGCGTCTGTTTTCACAAAGGAGAGGGGCGAAGTAGACATTGCTATTGGCGGGGGAGGAGTGTGAAATATTAGATGAAATAAACATAGTGAGAGAGGAAGTATTAAGGGGTTTAGCAGCTCTAAAAGTGGATAAATCCCCAGGCCTGGATGAAATATATCCCACGCCGTTAAGCGAAGCAAAAGAGGAAATAGCAGAGGCCCTGACCATCATTTTTCAATCCTCTCTGGCTTCAGGTGTAGTGCCGGAAAACTGGAGGACTGCTAATGTGGTACTCTTGTTTAAAAAGGGAGAAAAGGATAGACCGAGTAATTACAGGCCAGTCAGCCTAACCTCGGTGGTGGGAAAATTATTGGAAAGAATTCTGAAGGACAGGATAAATCTTCATTTACAAAGACACGGATTAATCAAGGATAGTCAGCACGGATTTGTTAAGGGAAGGTCGTGTCTGAGAAACATAGAAACATAGAAGATAGGAGCAGGAGTAGGCCATTCGGCCCCTCGAGCCTGCTCCGCCATTCAATGAGATCATGGCTGATCATCCAAATTCAGTACCCTGTCCCTGCCTTCTCCCCATATCCCTTGATCCGTTTAGCCTTAAGAAATATCTCTAACTCCTTCTTGAATATATTTAATGAATTGGCCCCCACTGCCTTCTGTGGTAGAGAATTCCCCAGGCTCACCACTCTCTGGGTGAAGAAATTCCTCCTCATCTCTGTCCTAAATGGCTTACCCCTTATCCTTAGACTGTGACCCCTGGTTCTGGACTCCCCCGCCATCGGGAACATCCTTCCTGCATCTAGTCTGTCCAGTCCTGTTAAAATTTTATAAGTTTCAATGAGGTCCCCTCTCATTCTTCTAAACTCCAGCGAGTATAAGCCCAATCAACCCAATCTCTCCTCATACGTCATTCCTGCCATCCCAGGTATCAGTCTGGTAAATCTTCACTGCACTCCCTCCATGGCCAGAACATCCTTCCTCAGATAAGGTTACCAAAACTGCACACAATACTCAAGGTGTGGTCTCACCAAGGCCCTGTACAACTTCAGCAAGACATCCTTGTTCCTGTACTCAAACCCTCTCGTTACCATTTGCCTTTTTAACCGCCTGCTGCACCTGCATGCTTACCTTCAGCGATTGGTGCACAAGGACACCCAGGTCTCGTTGCACTTCCCCTTCTCCCAATCTATTGTCGTTCAGATAATAATTTGCCTTCCTGTTTTTGCCACCAAAGTGGATAACCTCGCATTTATCCACATTATACTGCATCTGCCATGCATCTGCCCAATCACCCAACCTGTCCAAATCATACTGGAGTTTCTCGGCATCCTCCTCACAGCACACACGCCCGACCAGCTTTGTGTCAACTGCAAACTTGGAGATATTACATCCAGTTCCCTCGTCTAGATCATTAATATATATTGTGAATAGCTGGGGTCCTAGGACCGATCCCTGCGGTACCCCACTAGTCACTGCCTGCCACTCGGAAAAAGACCCGTTTATTCCAACTCTTTGCTTCCTGTCTGCCAACCAGTTCTCTATCCAAGTCAGTACCTTGCCCCCAATCCCAGGTGTCTTAACTTTACATGCGGGACTTATGCGGGACTTTATCGAAAGCCTTCTGAAAGTCCAAATACACCACATCCACTGGTTCTCCCTTATCTATTCTACCAGTTACATCCTCAAAAAATTCCAGTAGATTAGTCAAGCACGATTTACCTTTTGTAAATCTATGTTGACTTTGTCCGATCCTGTCACTGTTTTCCAAGTGCCCTGCTATGACATCTTTTATAATGGACTCTAGCATTTTCCCCACTATCGATGTCAGGCTTACCGGTCTATAATTCCCTGTTTTCTCTCTACCACCTTTTTTGAACAGTGGGGTAACATTAGCTACCCTCCAGTCCATGGGAACTGTTCCAGAATCTGTAGAATTTTGGAAGATGACCAGCAATACATCTACTATTTCTAGGGCCACTTCCTTAAGTACCCTAGGATGTAGATTATCAGGCCCTGGGGATTTATTGGCCTTCAATCCCGTCAATTTCCCTAACACCATTTCCCAACAAATACTGATTTCTTTCAGTTCCTCCCTCTCATTAGACCCTATGTTCCCCGACATCTCTGGGAGCTTATTTGTGTCCTCCTTTGTGAGAAACTTAATTGAATTTTTTGAGGAGGTAACAAGGAGGGTAGATGAGGGTAGTGCGATTGATGTAGTGTATATGGACTTTAGCAAGGCTTTTTATAAGGTTCCACATGGCAGACTGGTCACGAAGTTAAAAGCCCATGGGATCCAGGGGAAAGTGTGAAGTTGGATTCAAAACTGGCTCGGAGACAGGAAGCAGAGGGTAATGGTTGATGGGTGTTTTTGTGACTGGAAGGTTGTTTCCAGTGGGGTTCCGCAGGGCTCAGTACTGGGTCCCTTGCTTTTTGTGGTATATTTCAACGGTCTTGACTTGAATATAGGGGGTATGATTAAAAAGTTTGCAGATGATACTAAAATCGGTTGTGTGGTTGATACTGAAGAAGGAAGCGGTAGACTGCAGGAAGATATCAATAAATTGATCAGATGGGCAGAACAGTGGCAAATGGAATTCAATCCGGAGAAGTGTGAGGTAATGCATTTGGGGAGGGCTAACAAGGAAAGGGAATACACATTAAATGGCAGTGTAGAGGAACAAAGGGACCTTGGAGGTACAGACTTAGCGAACATAGCCTAGCGATCGAAAAAGGCAGACACAGGCAGACCAGGCTGCCAAGAGAAGACAGGATATGCTCTCACTGCAGTCAGGGAGTAGTGGAGACAGAGATGCACTTCCTCACAGCCTGTGGAAAATATCAGGACATCAGGGAGAATTTCTACCAAAAATTCTCACAAATATGCCCTGAATTCAGAAATCTGAATGACAACCAAAAACTCCCATTCCTACTGGGAGAGGAGAGAAGCTGTGTAACACTGGCGGCACACTATGTTACAGCTTGCCATGAACAGAGGGACAACCAGTAAACTAAGAAATGAATATATATAAACAATGCGAATGTATATTTATACACTCAGGGATATACCTGTTTATACACTGTATGAATAGAACTGCGTTTATGTGCTCAACCATAAATGTATTTTGATGCTTTGGCAACATAAGATGTAACTTATCATGCCAATAAAGCGATTTGAATTGTGAATTGTGAATTGAGTGCATGTCCACAGATCCCTGAAGGTAGCAGGCCAGGTGGATAAGGTGGTTAAGAAGGCATACGGAATGCTTGCCTTTATTAGCCATAGCATAGAATACAAGAGCAGGGGGATTATGCTTCAACTGTATGAAACACTGGTTAGGCCTCAGCTAGAGTACTGCGTGCAGTTTTGGTCACCACATTACAGGAAAGGTGTGATTGCACTAGAGAGGGTACAGAGGAGATTTACAAGAATGTTGCCGGGAGTAGAGAATCTTAGCTATGAGGAAAGACTGGATAGGTTGGGTCTGTTTTCCTTGGAACAGAGGAGTCTGAGGGGAGACCTTATTGAGGTGTATAAAATTATGAGGGGCCTAGATATAGTGGATAGAACGGACCTATTTCCCTTAGCAGAGGGGTCAAAAACCAGGGGTTACAGATTTAAAGTAATTGGGGGAAGGTTTAGTGGGGATTTGAGGGAAAACTTCTTCACCCAGAGGGTTGTGGGGGTCTGGAACTCACTGCCTGAAAGGGTGGTAGAGGCAGGAACGCTAACCACATTTAAAAAGTACTTGGATGTGCACTTGGGATGCTGTAACCTGCAGGGCTACGGACCAAGAGCTGGGAAGTGGGATTAGGCTGGGTAGCTCTTTGTTGGCCGGCGCGGACACGATGAGCCGAAATGGCCTCCTTCCGTGCTGTGACTTTGTATGATGCTATGAAGCGTTAAGCCTTCGTATGGTAATGTCACTAACGACATCTCCCGAGCTGTGGGGTTATGAATTCTGTCAGTCACTGGTGGAGACACTTCCCATGACGAGCACAAGGGGTCAGTGTTCAAGCTGAGGAGCCAAGAATCGGCCCAACATTTGGATCCTCTCATCAACAGCGAATGAGCTGCATTGGCTGAATTACAGCTGAAGGCTGAAAGGTAGACGTCAATTCATCCTAACATTCTCAATCGATCAATAATGGATGGAATGAAAAGTGACCTTATGTGTTTCTCCACTGCCTGGAGTCTGGGACACCACCACAGAATTCCATGGATCACCGGCACGCTTCTGCTTATTGGATCCACACAATAGGAACATTAGGAACAGCAGGTCATTCAGCCCCTCGAGCCTGTTCCACCATTCAATGAGATCACGGCTGATCTGTCTCTTAACTCCATCTCCCCGCCTTGGTTCCATAACCTTTAATACCCTTACCCAACAACAATTTAGCAGTCTTAGTTTTGAAATTTCCAGTTGAGCCCCAGCCTCAACAGCTTTTTGGGGGGGAGAGTTCCAGATTTCCACCACCCTTTGTGTGAAGAAGTGCTTCCTGACATCAGCCCTGAACGGCCTGGCTCTAATTTTAAGGTTCTGCCCCCTTGTTCTGGACTACCCCCACCAGAGGAAATAGTTTCTCTCTATCGACCCGATCAACTCCTTTAATCATCTTAAACACCTCGATCAGACCACACCTTAATCTTCTAAACTCAAGGGAACACAAGCCTAGTCTGTGCAACCCATCCTCAGGGCTGGCCTTACGGGTGGGCGACCTCATAGGACGCCGTGGTCAAGAGGGTCTGACATTAATGGCGTCGACTGCTGCAAAAATCTTGGCAATCTCCAAGGACTGCAGCGCTCCTCAAGAAGAGCAAACTTCACGTTCCAAGAACAACTTCCCCAACACATGGAGAGCACTCAGGATCCTGTTAACCCTGCCCATATCACTGGCGATGGAGAGCACTCAGGATCCTGTTAACCCTGCCCGTATCACTGGCGATGGAGAGCACTCAGGATCCTGTTAACCCTGCCCGTATCACTGGCGATGGAGAGCACTCAGGATCCTGTTAACCCTGCCCGTTGTATTGATTTCTTTGTGGGTTCAATGACGAGACATTTATGAAAGAGAATGTCTTTTAATCTAAAGCTTGTTCAACTCTTTTAACAGTATTTACAGGAGACATCATGCTAGTGATGCATCTAGAACGAAACTGAAACTAAACTAAACTGCCTTGCTTGTCTCGGTCACATGCCCTCTGCTGGTCAGGCACAAGCAATCAATACATGCAAACATGCTGGTAAGGCATCATAATCAAACAGGCAAATACCATCTCTATTTGCTGATATCATTACATCTCCTTTTCTTAAAACAAAAGTATTTTACTTTTAACTAACAACATGTTTTCTTTGTATTAATCTGCATTTTAACTGTAACACTTAATGAACTTACATTATCATTATCATGATCAAGGTTTTTTAACCTTGCTTTGTGTGTTCACATGAAATATGTCAATACACTAGAACTTGAAGAAAGAAGAAGATAACATTACTTCCTTCTATAACAATAGTCCTTAAATTTGCTCAATGAGTCTCTCAGGAGGCTTCACGTGTCTTGAGGATTTTCTGATTGATTGTCCTTGAATCTGAGTTGTTGCCTCAGACGATTGGTTCTCAGCTGTGTGATCAGGTTGTTCAACAGTATCAGTCTCTTGACCTGCTGTGGCTGGTCCCATGAGAAGATCTCGACGATTTCTTCTCAGAACAGCACCCTCATCTGTCTGAATGGTGTATGATCTTGGTTGAACTTCACTCAGGACAGTTCCCTTCTGAGTCCATGTGTTTGTTTTGTCTTTCAACCTTACTTGGTCACCAGTGTGGAGTTCAGGTAGGTTTTGTGTTCCTCTGTCATAGTAGTACTTTTGCTTTTCTTTCTGTTGTTCTTTGAACTTCCTCACTTTCTCCCCCTCTTTTGTTTTCAGGAGGTTCTCCGGGATGGGTAGGTTTGACCTTAGCCGACGTCCCATCAGGAGTTGGGCTGGTGACTTACCACACTTGAGCGGCGTTGTGCGGTATACAAGCATGCTTTGGTAGAAGTCAGTTCCACTGTCTTTTGCCTTGTACACCAGTCTTTTCACTGTCTGGACCGATTTTTCCACTAGCCCATTGGACTGTGGATAGTGAGGACTTGACGTTGTGAGGACAAAGTCCCACTCTTTGGCAAAGTGTCGGAAACTTGCATTGTAAAACTGGGGTCCGTTGTCTGTGAAGACCTCGCTTGCCACGCCATGTCTGGAGAATATGGCTTTCATACATGTTATCACAGCATCTGCAGTGGTGGTGTACAGTCTACAAACCTCTGGATACAGGGAGTAATAGTCTGTGACTACAAGATAGTCCTTCCCTTGACATACGAATAGGTCAGCGCCTACCTTCTGGTAAGGTCTGTCTGGCGCTGGGTGTGGCTTTAGTTGTTCTACCGGATTGCTTGCTCGATATTTCAGGCATATTGTGCAGTTTGACACCTCATTTGTCACATCTTGGTTGATTCGTGGCCAGTACATCACCTCTCGTGCTCTTTTCTTACACTTTTCGATTCCCAGATGTCCTCCATGGATCTTTTTTAACATCTCTTTTCTCAGACTCTTTGGGATAACTATTTTACTTCCTTTGTAGATGATGTCTTCGACCACTGATAGTTCCGCCCTGCAGTTCCAGTACTCTGCCATGTCAGGTGAGCAGTCTTGCTTCATGTTGGGCCATCCATCCAAGATGCTTTTCCTCAGTCGTCTCATTGTTTCATCTTTGTTTGTCTCAGTCTTTATGAGCTCCATTTTTGCATCTGCTATGGGCAGTGCACTTGTGATCATGTCCACGTAGGCGTTCACTTTTTCATCCATTGTGGTGTTTGCGGGCTCACTTGGGTCAACAGCTCTGGACAACGTGTCTGCTGTATACATCAGCTTACCCGGTGTGTACGCAACATTCAGTTCATCATAGACTGTCTCTCCTTCGCTTTCCACAACGAGGACTCTCTTTACCAGGTTCAGTCTCTCACAGGCTTTTAAACCTAGTATGGCTTGCACATCCTTTGGCACCACGATCAATGCTAGCGTGTGCTCTCTGTCCTTGTGTGTTACTTTGACAATGCATCTTCCTTTCACTGGTATATCAGTACCTGAGTATCCTGTCACTTTCACTTTTATTCCATGTATCTTTGGTCTGGGTCTAATTTTCTTAAAATCAGTCTCTGATATCACATTAACTTGTGCTCCAGTATCCAATTTAAATGGAATGTGTATGTCATTCACTTTTAGTGTCAACATCCAGTCACTTTTTTCTTCTTTGTTTTCAGACACAACGTCTACATTGAACTCCTCTATGTCGCTTTCATCTACTGCATGGACCTTGCTTTGTTGCACTTGGTTCTTGCAGCAACGGGCATAATGGTTGTTTTTGTTGCAACTATTGCATTTTTTACCATATGCTAGACACTTTTTTGGTGGATGCTGTGTACCGCATCGACTACATGACTTTCGATTGTCCCTTTCATTTTCGTTCGCTGGCCACGCCTCTTTTTTCACATTGGCGCTCGTTTTGTTAAACGGTTTGTATCCGTTCTTTCTCACTGCATCCACGTTGCAGCTACTGTCACTGAACAGCTCCTTTGCCTGCAACTGCACAGTCTCTGTAGCCCTACACAGTGCTATGGCTTTTCCCAGGTCTAGATCTTGCTCTCTTAGCAGTCTTTCCCTTAGACCATTATCTGGAATACCACACACCAGTCTGTCTTTTATCAGCGAGTCTGTCAGTCCCCCAAATTCACATGTTTTGCTTCGGTTTCTCAGTTCAGTCACATACTGATCAATAGTCTCACCCGTTTTCTGTACATATGTGAAAAATCTGTGCCTCTCAAACGTCACGTTACGTTTAGGTATGCAGTAGGCCTCAAACTGTTCCATTATTTTATCTAGCTTCATTTTGTCTCCATCAGCAGTGAATGTGAAGTTATTATACACCTCCAGCGCCTCATCACCCACGACATGTAAGAACAGTGACGATTTCCTTTTATTACTTTGCTCGTCAGCTCCGATTGCTGATAAATACAACCCCACACATTGTTTGAACCTTCTCCAATTTTCAGCCACATTACCTGTCAACTGAAGCGTCGCCGGTGGGAGTAAACCTTCCATTTTTCACTTCGTTAGCTATTCTCTAATGGTAAGTAACGATGTTCTCTTTTGGCTTGCTAATCTGTGGAGAGCTGATTTAACTTCAGATTTTTCCTCTTCATCTCTTTCAATCCCATTTCTGACACCATGTATTGATTTCTTTGTGGGTTCAATGACGAGACATTTATGAAAGAAAATGTCTTTTAATCTAAAGCTTGTTCAACTCTTTTAACAGTATTTACAGGAGACACCATGCTAGTGATGCATCTAGAACGAAACTGAAACTAAACTAAACAGCTTTGCTTTTCTCGGTCACATGCCCTCTGCTGGTCAGGCACAAGCAATCAATACATGCAAACATGCTGGTAAGGCATCATAATCAAACAGGCAAATACCATCTCTATTTGCTGATATCATTACACCCGTATCACTGGCGATGGAGAGCACTCAGGACCCTGTTAACCCTGCCCGTATCACTGACGATGGAGAGCACTCAGGATCCTGTTAACCCTGCCCGTATCACTGACGATGGAGAGCACTCAGGATCCTGTTAACCCTGCCGGTATCACTGACGATGGAGAGCACTCAGGATCCTGTTAACCCTGCCCGTATCACTGGTGATGGAGAGCACGCAGAATCCTGTTAACCCTGCCCGTATCACTGGCGATGGAGAGCACTCAGGATCCTGTTAACCCTGCCCGTATCACTGGTGATGGAGAGCACGCAGGATCCTGTTAACCCTGCCCGTATCACTGGTGATGGAGAGCACTCAGGATCCTGTTAACCCTGCCTGTATCACTGGCGATGGAGAGCACTCAGGATCCTGTTAACCCTGCCTGTATCACTGGCGATGGAGAGCACTCAGGATCCTGTTAACCCTGCCCGTATCACTGGCGATGGAGAACACTCAGGATCCTGTTAACCCTGCCTGTATCACTGGCGATGGACAGCACTCAGGATCCTGTTAACCCTGCCCGTATCACTGGCGATGGAGAGCACTCAGGATCCAGTTAACCCTGCCCGTATCACTGGCGATGGAGAACACTCAGGATCCTGTTAACCCTGCCCGTATCACTGGCGATGGAGAGCACTCAGGATCCTGTTAACCCTGCCCGTATCACTGGCGATGGAGAGCACTCAGGATCCTGTAAACCCTGCCCGTATCACTGGCGATGGAGAGCACTCTGGATCCTGTTAATCCTGCCTGTATCACTGGCAATGGAGAGCACTCAGGATCCTGTTAACCCTGCCCGTATCACTGGCGATGGAGAGCACTCAGGATCCTGTTAACCCAGCCCGTATCACTGGCGATGGAGAGCACTCAGGATCCTGTTAACCCTGCCCGTATCACTGGCGATGGAGAGCACTCAGGATCCTATTAACCCTGCCCGTATCACTGGCGATGGACAGCACTCAGGATCCTGTTAACCCTGCCCGTATCACTGGCGATGGAGAGCACTCAGGATCCTGTTAACCCTGCCCGTATCACTGGCAATGGCCAGCACTCAGGATCCTGTTAACCCTGCCCGTATCACTGGCGATGGAGAGCACTCAGGATCCTGTTAACCCTGCCCGTATCACTGGCGATGGTCAGCACTCAGGATCCTGTTAACCCTGCCCGTATCACTGGCGATGGAGAACACTCAGGATCCTGTTAACCCTGCCCGTATCACTGGCGATGGTGAGCACTCAGGATCCTGTTAACCCTGCCCGTATCACTGGCGACGGAGAGCACTCAGGATCCTGTTAACCCTGCCCGTATCATTGACGATGGAGAGCACTCAGGATCCTGTTAACCCTGCCCGTATCACTGGCGATGGAGAGCACTCAGGATCCTGTTAACCCAGCCCGTATCACTGGCGATGGAGAGCACTCAGGATCCTGTTAACCCTGCCCGTATCACTGGCGATGGACAGCACTC
Organism: Somniosus microcephalus; assembly: GCF_052327205.1. NCBI lineage: Eukaryota > Metazoa > Chordata > Chondrichthyes > Squaliformes > Somniosidae > Somniosus > Somniosus microcephalus. The sequence goes on from NC_141001.1 coordinate 123,933,051, forward strand.
AGGATCCTGTTAACCCTGCCCGTATCACTGGCGATGGTCAGCACTCAGGATCCTGTTAACCCTGCCCGTATCAGTGGTGATGGAGAGCACGCAGAATCCTGTTAACCCTGCCCGTATCACTGGCGATGGAGAGCACTCAGGATCTTGTTAACCCTGCCCGTATCACTGGCGATGGAGAGCACTCAGGATCCTGTTAACCCTGCCCGTATCACTGGCGGTGGAGAGCACTCAGGATCCTGTTAACCCTGCCCGTATCAGTGGTGATGGAGAGCACTCAGGATCCTGTTAACCCTGCCCGCATCACTGGCGACGGAGAGCACTCAGGATCCTGTTAACCCTGCCCGTATCAAGAGCAATGGAGAGCACTCAGGACCCTGTAAACCCTGCCCGCATCACTGGCGACAGAGAGCACTCAGGATCCTGTTAACCCTGCCCGTATCACTGGCGATGGAGAGCACTCAGGATCCTGTTAACCCTGCCCGTATCACTGGCGATGGACAGCACTCAGGATCCTGTTAACCCTGCCCGTATCACTGGCGATGGTGAGCACTCAGGATCCTGTTAACCCTGCCCGTATCACTGGCGATGGTGAGCACTCAGGATCCTGTTAACCCTGCCCGTATCACTGGCGATGGAGAGCACTCAGGATCCTGTTAACCCTGCCCGTATCAAGAGCGATGGAGAGCACTCAGGATCCTGTTAACCCTGCCCATATCACTGGCGATGGCCAGCACTCAGGATCCTGTTAACCCTGCCCGTATCACGGGCGATGGAGAGCACTCAGGATCCTGTTAACCCTGCCTGTATCACTGGCGATGGAGAGCACTCAGGATCCTGTTAACCCTGCCTGTATCACTGGCGATGGAGAGCACTCAGGATCCTGTTAACCCTGCCCGTATCACTGGCGATGGAGAGCACTCAGGATCCTATTAACCCTGCCCATATCACTGGTGATGGAGAGCACTCAGGATCCTGTTAACCCTGCCCATATCACTGGCGATGGAGATCACTCAGGATCCTGTTAACCCTGCCCACGCCAACATGTTCCCGTAAAGGTCAAGGGTGGGACCAACAAGCAAAGGGAACCTCGGATGACAAGGGATATACAAAAATGCATTAGGAAAAAAAGGGGGGCTTTTGGCAGTTACAAAAGACTAAAGACGGAGGAAGCCCTAGAGGAGTATAAAAAGTGCAGGGGCATACTTAAAAAAGAAATTAGGAGAGCGAGGAGGGGCCATGAAATAACACTGGCGAGCAAAATAAAGGAAAATCCTAAGATGTTTTATAAGTATATTAAGGGCAAGAGGATAACCAGGGAAAGGGTAGGGCCCATTAGGGACCAAAGTGGCAATCTGTGTGTAGAGCCAGATGATGTAGGCGGGGTTTTAAATGAATTTTTTGCATCTGTGTTCACTATGGAGAAAGACAATGCAGACATAGAAATCGGGCAAGGGGACTGTGACATACTTGAACATATTAGCATCGAGAGGGAGGAGGTACTAGCGGTTTTAGCAGGCCAAAAATGGATAAACCCCCAGGCCCGGACGAGATGTATCCCAGGCTGCTGTGTGAGGCAAAGGAGGAGATTGCAGGGGCTCTGACACAAATTTTCAGAACCTCTCTGGCCACAGGGGATGTACCAGAGGACTGGAGAACAGCTAACGTAGTACCATTATTCAAGAAGGGTAGCAGGGATAAACCAGGGAATTACAGGCCAGTAAGCCTAACATCTGTGGTAGGGAAATTATTGGAAAAAATTCTGAGGGACAAAATTAGTCTCCACTTGGAGAGGCAAGGATTAATCGGGGATAGTCAGCATGGCTTTGTCAAGGGTAAATCATGTCTGACCAATCTGATTGAATTTTTCGAGGGGGTGACTAGGTGTGTGGATGAGGGAAATGCGGTGGATGTGGTATACATGGACTTCAGTAAGGCTTTTGACAAAGTCCCGCATAGGAGACTGGTCAAGAAGGTAAGAGCCCATGGGATCCAGGGTGCCTTGGCACGTTGGATCCTAAACTGGCTGAGTGGCAGGAGGCAGAGGGTGATGGTCGAAGGTTGCTTTTGTGACTGGAAGCCTGTGTCCAGTGGGGTACCTCAGGGATCGGTGCTGGGCCCCTTACTGTTTGTGATCTACATAAATGATTTGGATGAGAATGTAAAAGGTATGATCAGTAAGTTCGCAGATGACATGAAAATTGGTGGGGTGGTAAATTGCGAGGAGGAAAGCCTCAGGCTACAGGACGATATAAATGGGTTGGTCAGATGGGCAGAAAAGTGGCAAATGGAATTTAACCCTGAAAAGTGCGAGGTGATGCATTTTGGACGGACAAATAAGGCAAGGGAATACACAATGAGTGGTAGGACCCTAGGAAGTACAGAGGGTCAGAGGGACCTTGGTGTACATGTACATAGATCCCTGAAGGCAGCGGAACAGGTAGATAAGGTGGTTAAAAAGGCATATGGGATACTTGCCTTCATTAGCCGAGGCATAGAATATAAGAGCAGGGAGGTTATGATGGAGCTGTACAAAACGCTGGTAAGGCCACAGCTGGAGTACTGTGTGCAGTTCTGGTCGCCTCACTATAGGAAGGATGTGATTGCTTTGGAGAGGGTGCAGAGAAGATTCACCAGGGTGTTACCTGGGATGGAGCACCTCAGCTATGAAGAAAGACTAAACAGGCTGGGGTTGTTTTCCTTGGAGCAAAGAAGGCTGAGGGGGGACCTGATTGAGGTGTACAAAATGATGAGGGGCATAGATAGGGTAGATAAAGAGGAACTTTTCCCCTTAGTAGGGGGGTCAATAACAAGGGGGCATAGATTCAAGGTAAGGGGCAGGAGGTTTAGAGGGGATTTGAGGAGGAACTTTTTCACCCAGAGGGTGGTTGGAGTTTGGAACTCACTGCCTGAAAGGGTGGTAGAGGCAGGAACCCTCACAACATTCAAGAAGCAATTGGATGAGCACTTGAAATGCCATTGCATACAAGGCTATGGACCAAATGCTTGAAAATGGGATTAGATTGGACAGGGCTTGATGGACGGCGCAGACACGATGGGCCGAAGGGCCTCTTTCTGTGCTGTATAACTCTATGACTCTATGGCCTAGAAATTCAGTTGGTTGCGCCAGCCGGTAGTGCCTTAGGAGGAGTAGATGTCGGGCGCTATGCGGCTAGCGGCCGGGCGCAGCGTGATCTGCGCCTCTCCCCAACTTCACTCACGATTTAGCGGCGGCGCAAAGTCTTTGCGCGCGCTCAGCTGCGCGCGCAGATCCTGATGCCATTTCCTCGTGCAACGCCCTTTGTGCGCCCCAAACCGGAAATTCAGTCGCGACGCCCCATTGTGCGCCTGGCGCCCCTAGCGACTGTTACAGTGGAACGGTGCTCAGTCGATGCGGGGCGCGGGAGGCGCAAATTAAAGGGCACTCCTCCTGCACTATAAAAGGCTGCCATTTCGCAGCACTCCTTCTTGAGAGACGGATCTTTGCCGAGCGACCAAGGTAGAGAGCTTTCTGCTTTGGCTCAACACTCGGACAGGTACTTGTGGCTTCAGGCCACAGCTTTCCACTTGTCTTTGCCTTCATTGACATATCGGCCCAGAAATTCGAGTCGGGGGCTTGCCGCGCGTGTAAGCCCCCGATCTGCACTTACCCAACGCGCCGGCCGTTGAGCTTCAGGGACGCCTGGAATTGCTGTTTTAAAATGTTGACTCCCGGGCAGCGTCTGACGTCACGCCGCCCAGGAGTGCAGCCAGCGCGAAGCCTGTAGCGCGCTGTGCAACTGAGACACGCCCCTTGAGGTCTCAGTTTAACAGGACACGCCCCCAATGTTTCTGCCAAGCTGCTAAGCATTTTTACATGCAAAGCAGCAGTTTAAATAGGTTTTTGGAAGTTTTTTTAAGCTTTTGGTAACTTTTATAAACTTTTAAAAACGTTTACATTATTTTGAAGAATCTGAAGTAGTTTTAAACAGAATTAAAGCAATTTAAAGACTTTTAAAAGCCCTAAAAGAATTTTTTAAATTCCATTTATTTATTTAGCAATGTCGTCGTCATACGTGTCTTCACACTGTTCCCTTTGGGGAACTGTATGAAGTGGTGGAAGGATTTATGGCCATGATTAACGCTCATTCCGTGACCGTAACCATCTTTGAACCAGCCATTAGGGCGGTTAGTCCTATGGCGGGAGGGTTTTACGGGCTCCCACAAGCTACACAAGGAGGGGGTGCCACCCACACCCACGGACGCAAATATCCCACTGGATGTCAACCCAGAATTTAGAGCCGGAGCTCCGACTCCACTTGCCGGGACTGTCTGGAGCGGGGTTCGAAACCCTACCCTGATCTGGCCCAGCGGCGGGGATCCTACCGCTATGCCAAAGGCCCAATCCGATTAGCAACGTCAAATGGCTGGAATGAGCACAATTCACGGCATTAAAAGAACTCACAATTGAACTGATGATGACCTCAGCAATCTCCTCAAGGAGGTGGAGGCGCAGCACCTGCTCATCATTGGTAATGAGAAGTCAAAGGCGCCGCAAAAAGGGCAGATGATAGCTTGGTCTTTCAAGTGGCAGCATAGGGCTCCAGTCACGGGGAGGGAAAAGGCGCAGGAAACGTATGGGTGTCACCTTTTGTGCGGAGTGGGCCTTTTGCGTAACAGTAAGCATCCCCGCCGCTGGGCCAGAAGGAGTAGGGTTTCGAACCCCACTCCAGACAGTCCCGGCAAGTGGAGTCGGAGCTCCAACTATAAATTCTGGGTGGACATCCAGCGGGATACTTGCGTCCGTGGGTGTGGGTGGCCCACCCCCCCTCAGATGGGTTGTGGGAGCCCGTAAAACCCTCACGCCATAGGACTAACCACCCTAATGGCTGGTTCAAAGATGGTTACGGTCACGGAATGAGCGTTAATCACGGCCAGAAATCCTTCCACCACTTCATACAGTTCCCGAAAGGGAACAGTGTGAGGATACGTACGACGATGACCTCTTGCGCAATGCACCTCCTTGGACCCTCAGTCGCAGATGCGAGGGGGCAAATCGTGCAATTGTTAAATTTTTCATTTTATTGACATGTAAAATGTTGGCCCAGTAATTCCCTTCCAAATGCGCGAGTACGGTCGGGGTACTTACGCGTCTGGCCGGAGGAAATGCCGGTTTTCAGCATGCACAGCGCATGCGGGGAAAACCGGCATTTCCTGTCCTCTGAACGAAGGGGTTCAGAGGCAGAACGTGTGCACAGTAAAATTCGCCGCTTTCATTCATGCTTTCAGTGAGGTCAAGTCCTTACAACTTACACATGAAAAAAGCATGGGTACAGTTGCTCCAGAGGCTGCGGAGGAAGATATTTCTTATCGTGGAGCTTCTGAAAGTATGTATGTCTGTATATATTCCTTTGCGTGTTATGTATATATTCCTTTACTTATGTGTATGAATGTATTATTTAATTATGACTTTCAGAGAAAGTAACTTATTGGAAAATCATAATTAAAAACATACATTCATACACATAAGTAAAGGAATATAAAACATACATACATATACGTAGAGGAATATATGCGGACATACATACATAATTACTTATTACTGATGAAACGTTTCTTTCTTAAAAGTGCTGAAAATGTTACATTACTCATTTTAGAACACTCATTTTCACATTCAATTCACACAGCCACAATTGCTCCTTCTACCTACCGTTCTGAAAACCCGTTTAAAAAAAAAATTTAAACTTTAAAACTTACTTAAAATTTCTTAAAATAACTTCTCTCCCTTTCCCAAACAAAAATATTGCCTTTCAGAAGCTCCACGATAAAATATATCTTCCTCCGTAGCCTTGCAACAACTTTACACATGCTTTTTTCAAGTGTAACTTGTAAGGACTTACCCTCACTGAATCCATGAATGAAATCGACGAAGTTCACTGCGCAAGCGCTGCCTGTGCAGTCGCACGCGCTGTGCCTATGAACCCCTTCGTTCTGAGGACTGGAAATGCCGGCGTTCCCCGCATGCGCTGTGCATGTTGAACGCCGGCATTTCCAACGGCCAGATGCGTGAGTACCCAGACCGTACTCACGCATTTGGTCACGAATTTCTGGCCCATCATTGTTTGCTAACATATTATGGGGGCTGCAATGAGTGCAAACGCTGGCTTTCTCCATTGCATCCAAAGGGCTCACAGACGCCGTGAGAGAGTGGCAGCCCTGGCTAGACGGAGAGGGGGCAACAGGCGTCGGGAAAGGAGGCCTTACCCACCCAGGGTATACCGCCAGCAGTTCTCCTATCTCAACATGTCTGAGGAGCAGTGTGTTCGGAGACTGCGATTCCGAAGGGAGGTGGTCACAGAGATCTGCCACCTGCTTGGCGGTGATCTGCAGCCACAGCTGAGGAGCAGGACGTCTCTGTCGGTGGCAGTGAAGGTGACGGTGCCTCTCAACTTCTATGCCACCGGCTCCTTCCAATCCGCTACTGGGGACATTTCCAACATCTCCCAGTTCGCCGTGCATTGCTGCATCCGCCAGGTGACCAATGCCCTTTTCAAAAGGAGACGTCAGTTCATTTCCTTCTCCATGGCCCTTGCCAAGCAGCAACAGCGTGCAATGGGCTTTGCAGCATTTGCGGGCTTCCCCATGGTGCAGGGCGCCATTGACTGCACGCATGTGGCTTTGCGGGCACCTCTGGAGAATTCCGAGGATTACCGCAACCGGAAGGGCTACCATTCGCTCAACGTCCAGCTGGTGTGTGACCACAGGCAGCTCATCCTAGTTGTCAATGCCCGCTTTCCAGGCAGCAGCCATGATGCCTTCATCCTGCGCCAGACTTCTGTGGCAGACATGTTCCAGGCCCAGCCTCACCCACGAGGATGGCTTATCGGGGACAAAGGCTATCCTTTGTGTACCTGGCTGATGACCCCGCTCCGTGCGCCCAGCACCCCTGCTGAAGAGGGATACAACGATAGCCATCAAGCGACCAGGAACATCATAGAGCAAACAATCGGCGTCCTGAAGCAACGGTTCCGCTGTCTGGATCGTTCCGGTGGAGCCCTACAATATTCGCCGGAGCGAGTCTCCCATTTCGTGGTCGTTTGCTGCATGCTGCACAACCTGGCTATCCGCTGGACTCAGCCACTGCCACCAGAGATTGGAGGACCACCTGAGGAGGAGGAGGAGGAGGAGGACCAGCACAGGAGGGAGGCAGAAAGTGCAAGGGCCGCCCGTCGCCGGCTTATTGAACGTCGGTTCTAGGCCCCCTCTCAGGGAATGGCTTGTGCCAATGTCAGCAGATGAATGTAGCCGCTCCACAAGCCCTCAGCCGAGCAGGGCAACCAGGACTTGACAAAAAAACCATGCACAGTGCAATTTAAGAACATTAATTTATTGCAAACCTCTGCCCTTCCCACATTACAACCTCATGTGGAGAGGACCCTCCAAAAACACAAAACTAACAGTCTCGGCCTTACAAAAACAAAGAAAGACACCAGTCTCGGCCTTACAAAAACAAAGAAAGACACCAGTCTCGGCCTTACAAAAACACAACTACACCAGTCTCGGCCTTACAAAAACCACAAACCATTTGTGCAGACCTTCTACTTTTTGCCCTGCGAGGGCGATGCCTTTCGCATCCTTGCCTGGCCCCTGCCCGCCCTGCAGCTCCTCCTCAATGGGAGCCCAGTGGCTGCAGCAAGGCTGGGGGAAGGCTGCTGAGGGTCAGATGGCGAGACGGCAGATGCACTTGGGGGTCGGCCTGCACCAGCTCTGGCCCTGGAGGGGCCGGCTGCTGACTGCTGCAACTCTGCTTGGGCGGCAGCAGTCTGTCCAGCGGCTCGTGGCAGCTGCAATGGTGGAGTGGCAGTGCCGGCTGCAGGAATGATGCCAACCTGACAGATCGCAGGTGCTCGCTGGTCGCCTGATACAGTGGCACTCGCACGGGCCAGCACTGCAGCATGCGCAGCAAACAGCTGAAGAACAGACTGCTGGGCTGCTGCGCGGCGAGTGCCCTGGCGATGCCTGGCTGATCCAGCGAGGGTGGCAGCAGTTAGTGCCCGTGTGGCCCTGGTCTGTGTCCGCATGACAACAGCCAGTGAATGGACGGCACGACTGAGCACTTGGCTCGAAGCCGCCTGTGCTGCCGCGAAGTCCTGTAGACTCCTGGCCTGTGCTGCACTGAATTGATCCAGACTCCTGGCCTGTGCTGCTCCAAATTGCTGCACACTCCTTGACAAAGACTCAATGGAGCCAGGCATCCTTGCCACTGCAGCCATGAGCTCATTGTGCCTGCGCTCAGCCTGGACGGCCATTTCCTCCAGGAGCCGCACCTCCTCTGCGCTGACCGTCGCAGGACTGGAGGCCGCACTCACCCTCTGGGGAGAAGTCCGCCGAGCTTCCCCACCCCTCCCGCGTTGCTGCAGGCCGCTGGGCCCCGGAGCTTCACTCTCCTCCGACCCTTCCCCCCCGGCTCCCCTCCAGGGAAGACGTGTCCCCTTCATCGCCATGGGCTGGCGCGGCTGAGGGTGGCACTGATGGGCCGGCTTCCTCTTCCTCCTCCTCGAATTCGGAAGCGCTGACAGTGGCAGCTTGAGGGCCCGCCTCCTCACCTGGTGATTCACCCTCTGAAAGCAGGAAGGCACAAGAGTGGCTTTAGAGTGAGGACAGGGCGGCAGCGAGGGAGGCATGAGTGGTGCCATTCACCGCATTGGTCGGACAGTGGCAAAGGATGCTGATCTGAGGCGCAAGTGGAACGAGAGAGGTCAAAAAGGTGATGCCCTTACCATTGGTGCCCAGAACAGGGTCGGCATCTCCACTGGCGACGGGGCCAATCAGCCGGCCTGCCATAATGCGCTCCACACGCTGGTCGAGGTCAGAGAGCTCTTTGACGTCAGGACGGCCTCCCCCGGTCTCAGTTCGTTTCCGCCGGTTGTGCGCCACCTTGGCCTGCAAGAGAAAGGACGGCCTCTAAGTACAGTGTGAAGCCCTGATCTTGTCTGCACTGCCTCCCATGGTCGAATAGCTTGTACAGTGTGAAGTCCTGATCTTGTCTGCAATGCCTCCCATGGTGGACTGGCCCTGACAGTGTGAAGCCCTGATCTTGTCTGCAATGCCTCCCATGGTGGACTGGCCCTGACAGTGTGAAGCCCTGATCTTGTCTGCACTGCCTCCCATGGTCGAATAGCTTGTACAGTGTGTAAAGTGCTGAATGTGCAAGTGATTTTCATGCCAGTCCCATAGCTGCTGGATGAGGGCTGGCCATTAGGGCTTTCAGGTCCCTTTGCCCATAAAGTGAGGTGCACATGCAGGGATGAGGAGGACACTGGAAAGGGTACTCACCCTGACAACCCGAGTGAGGTCGTTGAACTTTTTCCAGCATTGCACAGGAGTCCTGGCAACCACGCTGTTGGAAGACACCCTGTTTGAGACCTCCCTCCAGGCTTTCCGGTAGGCGCTGGGCAGCGGCCTCCTGCCACCTTCTGGGAACAGAACATGGCGCCTGCGCTCCACTCCGCCAGCCAGCACCCTCAGGTCACCGTCGCTGAAGCGCTGCGCTCTCCCCCTGGCCTTCTCCATAGCCCTGGGCGTTGTGCAGATGAAGCTGAAGTGGTCAGGCCTAGGTTGAGGGCTGCAGTGTGCAGGGCGTGGCAGGCAAACAAATCCACCCTCCCCCTTTAAGAGCTGACCGGCGCCAGAGTGTCTGCCGTCAAACAACAACTCGCCGCACTGGCGCTGCGCCCGGCCTCGGGGGTATCGCTCTGCACCGCCGGCTTAGCGCCTAAAGATAGTCGTGCATCGCCTGTTTTAGCGCAGCAGCGACCTCTTGGGGCGATGCGACTGAATATCGGCGAAGGTGGCGCGACTTTACGCCGGGCGCAAACTTTAGCGGCCGCCCGACTTTAGCACCCCAAAAGTGGCTATACTGAATTTCTAGGCCTATGACTCTATGTATCACTGGCGATGGAGAGCACTCAGGATCCTGTTAACCCTGCCCGTATCACTGGCGATGGACAGCACTCAGAATCCTGTTAACCCTGCCCGTATCACTGGCGATGGAGAGCACTCAGGATCCTGTTAACCCTGCCCGTATCACTGGCGGTGGAGAGCACTCAGAATCCTGTTAACCCTGCCCGTATCACTGGCGATGGACAGCACTCAGGATCCTGTTAACCCTGCCCGTATCACTGGCGATGGAGAGCACTCAGGATCCTGTTAACCCTGCCCGTATCACTGGCGATGGAGAGCACTCAGGATCCTGTTAACCCTGCCCGTATCAGTGGCGATGGAGAGCACTCAGGATCCTGTTAACCCTGCCCGTATCACTGGCGATGGAGAGCACTCAGGATCCTGTTAACCCTGCCCGTATCAGTGGCGATGGAGAGCACTCAGGATCCTGTTAACCCTGCCCATATCACTGGCGATGGAGAGCACTCAGGATCCTGTTAACCCTGCCCGTATCACTGGCGATGGAGAGCACTCAGGATCCTGTTAACCCTGCCCGTATCACTGGCGGTGGAGAGCACTCAGAATCCTGTTAACCCTGCCCGTATCACTGGCGATGGAGAGCACTCAGGATCCTGTTAACCCTGCCCGTATCACTGGCGATGGAGAGCACTCAGGATCCTGTTAACCCTGCCCGTATCGCTGGCGATGGAGAGCACTCAGGATCCTGTTAACCCTGCCCGTATCACTGGCGATGGAGAGCACTCAGGATCCTGTTAACCCTGCCCGTATCACTGGAGTGTAACGAACGGAGATTCTTAAATTGAAGCTTATAATTTACGATCGACCGTGGGAGATGACAGGCTATCTTCGCCGACCATCCTGTCTATCGAGAATGATATGGCTCAAAGTATCTTGGGGAACAAAGATTTTTATTTGTAATTGGTTTTTATTAGTTTAGTGTTTAATTTATTTAGTTTATTTGTCACTTAGCTATAATTTTTATGACTTAATATTATTTAAATTATAATAAAGTTTTGAGGTTACAGCTTTATGTCTGAATTTTTCGCCAGTACTGCTACAGATTTAAACTCAAAGAAAGGGCGGGAAAATACAAGTTCGGCCAGGGCGCCTTTTCCCTCAGGCTGGCCCAGCCTGTCCTCATAATTGAACCCTTCGAGCCACACAATGATTTAGCCAAGGTTAGAAACCGAGTGTGAGGACAATCACTCGCACACACTGTCACTCCAGGACACAGCTATGAAGGTTCAGTGAGCTGCCCCACATCCCCTCGCCCAACCTTTCTTCAAACATATAACCTGGGCACACGCCTGCTCGGGTCCAATGCAGCCCCACCTTGCCCCATCCACCCATCCCCTGCCCCCTCCACCAGCCACCCAACCCCCACCCCACCTCCCTCCACCACCCCACCCACCAACTCCCCCACCCACCCATCACCTGCCCCACCCACCACCCCACCCATCCCCCACCCCGCCCACCACCCCACCCACCCATCCCCCGCCCACCACCCCACCCACCCATCCCCCGCCCCGCCCGCACCCATCCCCCGCCCCACCCATCCCCCCCGCCCATCCGCCACCCACCCCCACCCATCCTCCACGCCCACCCACCCATTCCCCACCTCACCCCACCCATCCCCACACCCACCCATCCTCCCCCGCTCCCCCCGCCCCCCTTCCCCACCCACCCATCCTCCCCCTTCCCCACCCACCCATCCTCCCCCTTCCCCATCCACCCATCCTCCCCCTTCCCCATCCACCCATCCTCCCCCTTCCCCACCCACCCATCCTCCCCTGCCTTCCGACAGATCCAGCCCTCGGGTTTGCTCCCAGCCTGTACCTGGTCAAGGCTCGGTTCTCCATCGGTCTGAGATGTGAAGAACCTGGTTTCTTCTCTGCTGATGGCTCCTGGGAGATTTGGGAGTCTGTTAAAACAGGCAGATGTTTACAGCAATCAGAGTGTGGGCCATAACAAGCCGCCGACTCCCAACACTCCAGCAAGTGCTAAGAACATCCCTTTTGATGAGTAGAATTTAAAAAAACATTTCCTGCCCCCAGTTCACTGTCTCTGCTGTGAGATGGCTACAGCCACTCTTTGGCACATCGAAACATAGAAGATAGGAGCAGGAGTCGGTCATTCGGCCCCTCGAGCCTGCTCCGCCATTCAATATCATGGCTGATCATCCAAACTCAGTACCCTGTCCCTGCTTTCTCCCGATATCCCTTGATCCCTTTAGACTCAAGAAATATATCCAAATCCTTCTTGAATATATTTAATGAATTGGCCTCTACTGCCTTCTGTGGTAAAGAATTCCACAGGTTAACCGCTCTCTGGGTGAAGAAATTCCTCCTCATCTCAGTCCTAAATGGCTTACCCCTTATCCTTAGACTGTGACCCCTGGTTCTGGACTCCCCCGCCATCGGGAACATCCTTCCTGCATCTAGTCTGTCTAGTCCTGTTAGAATTTTATAGGTTTCAATGAGATCCCCTCTCATTCTTCTAAACTCCAGCGAGTACAAGCCCAATCGACCCAATCTCTCCTCATACGTCATTCCTGCCATCCCAGGTATCAGCCTGGTGAATCTTCGCTGCACTCCCTCCATGGCAAGAACATCCTTCCTCAGATAAGGCGACGAAAGCTGCACACAATACTCAAGGTGTGGTCTCACCAAGGCCCTGTACAACTGCAGCAAGACATCCTTGCTCCTGTACTCGAATCCTCTCGCTATGAAGGCCAACATACCATTTGCCTTCTTAACCGCCTGCTGCACCTGCATGCTTACCTTCAGCGACTGGTGCACAAGGACACCCAGGTCTCTTTGCACTTCCCCTTCTCCCAATCTATTGCCATTCAGATAATAATCTGCCTTCCTGTTTTTGCCACCAAAGTGGATAACCTCGCATTTATCCACATTATACTGCATCTGCCATGCATCTGCCCAATCACCCAACCTGTCCAAATCATACTGGGGTTTCTCTGCATCCTCCTCACAGCACACACGCCCACCCAGCTTTGTGTCATCTGCAAACTTGGAGATATTACATCTAGTTCCCTCGTCTAGATCATTAATATATATTGTGAATAGCTGGGGTCCTAGGACCGATCCCTGCGGTACCCCACTAGTCATTGTCTGTAACTCGGAAAAAGACCCGTTTATTCCAACTCTTTGCTTCCTGTCTGCCAACCAGTTCTCTATCCAAGTCAGTACCTTGCCCCCAATCCCATGTGCCTTAACTTTACACGCTAATCTTTTATGCGGGACCTTATCGAAAGCCTTCTGAAAGTCCAAATACACCACATCCATTGGTTCTCCCTTATCTATTCTACCAGTTACATCCTCAAAAAATTCCAGTAGAATAGTCAAGCACGATTTACCTTCTGTAAATCCATGTTGACTTTGTCCGATCCTGTCATTGTTTTCCAAGTGCTCTGCTATTACATCTTTTATAATGGACTCCAGCATTTTCCCCACTACCGATGTCAGGTTTACCGGTCTATAATTCCCCGTTTTCTCCCTACCACCTTTTTTGAATAGTGGGGTAACATTAGCTACCCTCCAATCCATGGGTACTGTTCCAGATTCCATCGAATGTTGGAAGATGCTCAGCAATGCATCTACTATTTCTAGGGCCACTTCCTTAAGTACCCTAGGATGTAGATTATCAGGCCCTGGGGATTTATTGGCCTTCAATCCCGTCAATTTCCTTAACACCATTTCCCTACAAATACTGATTTCATTCAGTTCCTCCCTCTCATTAGACCCTATGTTCCCTGACATCTCTGGGAGGTTATTTGTGTCCTCCTTTGTGAAGACAGAACCAAAGTGTGTATTTAATTGGTCTGCCATTTCTTTGTTCCCCATTATAAATTCCCCTGATTCTGACTGCAAGGGACCTACGCTTGACTTCACCAATCTTTTTCTCTTCACATATCTATAGAAGCTTTTATAGTCAGTTTTTATGTCCTCCGCAAGCTTACTCTCATATTCTATTTTCCCCCTCTTAATTAATCCCTTTGTCCTCCTTTGCTGAATCCTAAACTGCTCCCAATCCTCAGGTTTACTGCTTTTTCTGGCCAATTTATATGTCCTCTCCTTGGATCTTATGCTATCCCTTGTTAGTCACGGTTGAGTCACCTATTTTGTTTTATTTTTATGCCAAACAAAAATGAACAAATTCTGTAGTTCATCCATGCGATCTTTAAATGTTTGCCATTGCCTATCCACCGTCAATCCTTTGAGTAACATTCCCCAATCAATCCTACCCAACTCGGGCCTCATAACATCATAGTTTCCTTTATTTAACTTCAGGACCCTAGTATCTGAGTCAACTACTTCACTCTCCATCTTAATGAAGAATTCTATCATATTATGATCGCTCCGCCCCAAGGGGCCTTGCACAACAAGATTGCTAATTATTCCTTTCTCATTAGATAATACCCAGTCTAAGATGGCCTGATCTCTAGTTGGTTCCTTGACATATTGGTCCAGGAAACCATCCCGTATACACTCCAGGATTCCTCCTCCACAGTATTGTTACTAATTTGGTTAGCCTAATCTATATGTAGATTAAAGTCACCCATGATATCTGCTGTGCCCTTATTGTACACGTCTCTAATTTCCCATTTCCTGCCATCCCCAACCTCCACATTACTGTTTGGAGGTCTGTATACAACTCCCACTAACGTTTTCTGCCCCTTGCTATGTCTCAGCTCTACCCATACAGATTCCACATCATCAGAGCTAATATCCTTCCTTACAATTGTGTTAATCTCCTCTTTAACCAGCAATGCTACCCCACCTCCTTTTCCTTTTTGCCTGTCTTTCCTGAATATTGAATACCCCTGGATGTTGAGTTCCCAGCCTTGGTCACCCTGGAGCCATGTTTCCGTAATCCCAATCATATCATATCCGTTTCCATCTATTTGCGCAGCTAATTCATCCACCTTATTTCGAATGCTCCTCGCATTAAGACACAAAGCCTTCAGGCTTGTTTTTTTTTAACACTCTTAGACCTTTTAGAATTATTATTTACTGTGGCCATGTTTGATTTAAACCCTTGATTTCTCTGACTGCCACTTTTGCTTTTCGCCTTCCTGTCTTTTGCTTCTATCCTTGTTTCCCTTTCCCCTGTCTCCCTGCACAGATTCCCAACCCCCTACCATTTCAGTTGAAACCCTCCCCCACAGCACTAGCACCTCACTAACCAGTCATTCTTCGGACAGTGAGTGCTGGAGGGCTATTGGAACACAGGACACTTCAGAGCCAAGTCTGATCCACATTTAATATACGCAGGCCAGGGGTGTCGGAACATAGGAACAGGAGGAGGCCATTCAGCCCCTCGAGCCTGTTCCGCCATTCAATGATATCATGACTGATCTGTGACCTAACTCCATCTACCTGCCTTTGGCCCATATCCCTTGATACCTTTGGTTAACAGAAAGCTAGCAATCTCAGATTTAAAATGAACAATTGATCCAGTATGGCGGAGCCACCAAAGGACTCAGAGCGGTTGTACATAATTCCTTTAACAGCAATGTAGTTACTGCCTGTGTCTGTACCTTTAATTACACTGTTTAACTGTACTATGTCTAGTTACCTTTACAGCGCGGTTTCAACGTGATGACGTCATGCCGTTAGTCACGTGATTCCCCAATGGTGGGAAGAATGTGATGACGTCATGACGTCAGCTTTCAGGCCAGAGGATCAGTCCTCGTGGAGCCTCCAGAGAGAGCAGACCTGTATTGGATGTATTCCAGCAGTTTCCAGTTTAAACCTGTTTTGTTCCATTAAAGTTCGTTATTTTGATTGCCTGAGTCGAACTCAGTCTTTTCGCTAGGAACCTCCGTTCCTACATTGGTGACCCCGACTTTCGTGTACAGTTTTCGCGGAAGATCTCCAGCACGGACACGAACGCCGTGACTCTGAAACTGCCACAGTTCTGGGAGCAACAACCAGATGCCTGGTTTATCCAGGCTGAAGCCCAGTTCGCCATCAGGAACATCACCGCAGATCAGACCCGTTATTACTACGTAGTCTCCGCCCTCGACAGCGCAACTGCATCACGGATCATCAGCCTCCTCGGTAGTCCTCCTACTGAGAGCAAGTATGATACGATTAAGGCGCGGTTGCTTCAGGTCTTCGGGCTCTCGAAGTCGGAGCGTGCTCGCCGGCTCATCACGATGCCTCGGGGACTCCAAACCGTCTGAGCTCATGACCCAAATGCTCACACTCTTGGGTGCCGAACCGGAATGCTTCCTCTTCTGGGAGCTTTTCCTCTACCAAATGCCAGAGCAGGTACAGGCTGCCCTAGCCAGATCCGACATTACAGACTGCGCCGAGCTTGCTGCCGAAGCCGATAAGATATTCACTGTAGCCCAGCAGTGCTGCATGGCCACGAGGCGCCCATCCCCCACAGACGCGGTTCCAGCTCCTCCTGCAGCGGGCTGGTGCTCCTAACACGCCCGTTTTGGTGCGAAAGCACGATGCTGCCGTTCCCCCTGCAGTTTTTCACCCCCCAAAAAAACAAAGCTCCTGCAGCGTTCCTGGCGAAGTAGGACCGGGTCTAACGGGCGCTCCACGGTTGCGATGGCCGTCGGATCTACGGGGAAACTTCTTTATATCACCGATTCCCTATCAGGTTGACATTTCCTTTGTGTCACCGGGGCGCAGTGTAGCATTCTGCCTGCGTCGAAGTTCGATATGCAGACTGGGAACCATGGTTTTTCCCTCGTTGCGGCTAATGGCGCAGCAATTCGAACTTTCCAAAAGCAGCGGGTCCAAGTCTGTTTCGGCGGTCAGCGCTTCTGTTAGGAATTCGTCACGGCCAAAGTCTCACAGGCCATCCTAGGGGGGGATTTTCTGTGTGCCAACAGCCTCTTCGTCGATGTCCGGCACCGCTGGTTGATCAACGCGGCCACCTTCCACTCGATTCCGTGCTACCACACACCACCGTGGCATGCTCTATTGCCTGCGCTTTCCCTCCTCCGGATGACTTCACTCGGCTCCTCGGAGAGTTTCCAGAGCTGACAAGGCCCACTTTCTCCTCCTCGGCCATGAAGCACGGTGTTGAACATCATATACCACTACTGGCTCCCCGGTTTATGCGCAGGCTAGAAGGCTCGAACCCGGCAAGCTCGCGGCTGCGAAAGCGGAGTTCGACACGATGTAGCGGCTCGGGATCATTCGCTGATCCAATAGTCCCTGGTCTTCGCCTCTCCACATTGTTCCGAAACCGGGTGGCGGCTGGCGGCCATGCAGTGACTACCGATGCCTGAACGATGCCACCACTCCTGATCGGTACCCGATTCCGCATATTCAGGATTTCTTGGCCCATTTGGCGGGAAATTCTATCTTTTCTAAAGTCGACCTCGTTCGGGGGTATCACCAGATTCCCGTGCACCCACAAGACATCCCAAATACCGCAGTCATCACCCCTTTCAGCCTCTTTGAGTTCCTGCGGATGCCGTTTGGCTTGAAGAATGCGGCACAGGCGTTTCAGCGCTTAATGGACTCCGTGCTCCGAGACCTAAGCTTCATCTTCGTCTACCTTGACGACATTCTCATCGCCAGTGCTAGCAAGGAAGAGCACATCTCCCATTTGCGTACCCTCTTTACGCGCCTCAGCCAGCACGGTTTAATCATCAACCCGGCCAAGTGTCAGTTCGGCCTGCAGCAGATCGATTTCTTGGGACACCGCATAACATCGGACGGCGCCGTCCCCTTAATGACGAAGGTGGAAGCGGTTACCTCTTTCCCGCGCCCGCCAACCGTCAAGGCCTTGCAAGAGTTCCTGGGGATGATCAACTTCTATCACCGTTTCGTCCCTAAGGGAGCTCAGCTTATGCAACCCTTGTACGGGACCCTCAAGGGCAAGTCCGGTAAGGGTCCAATCAGCTGGACAGCCGAGGTGGACCAGGCGTTCATCAATACCAAGAGCGCTTTGGCCAACGCAACCATGCTGGCGCACCCACTTCCAGGTGCCACCATCGCCCTTACCACGGACGCGTCAGACTACGCCATTGGTGCAGTGCAAGAGCAGTGGGTCAACGGCATGTGGCAACCGCTGGCGTTTTTCAGCCGTCAACTACGGAAAAATGAAAAAAAATACAGCACCTTCGATCGGGATTTACTGGCCCTTTTCCTAGCCATTCACCATTTCCGGTTTCTATTGGAAGGACGTCCCTTCACGGCTTTTGTCGACCACAAGCCTCTAACGTTCGTCATGGCCAAGACCACCGAACCGTGGTCCGCTCGTCAACGTCACTTGATGTTTATTTCCGAATTTACCACGGACATTCAACATGTGTCTGGTAAGGACAACCTGGTGGCGGATTGCCTCTCCCGTGCAACGGTCCACGCGGTTCATCTGGGGATCGACTACGCCCTCATGGCTGCAGATCAGGCCTCGGACTCTGAGGTCCAATCATACAGAACCGTCCCCTCTAGTTTCCAAGCGACCGACGTCACTTTCCAGGCCACAGGCGCCACGTTCCTTTGCGACGTCTCCATGGGCGTTCCCCGACCTATCGTGCCGGTCGCATGGCGCTGGAAGGTGTTTGATGCCATACACGGGTTGTCGCACCCTGGGATGAAGGCTTCACAACGGCTTATGTCGACGAAGTTCATCTGGAAAGGTATGCACCTCGATGTCCGTGACTGGGCTAATACCTGCGTAGTCTGCCAGAAGGCCAAGGTCCAGCGTCATGTTAAAGCTCCAGTGGCTACGTTCGCTGTTCCGGAGCGTCGTTTCGACCACGTGCATATGGACCTTGTGGGGCCGCTTCCGCCTTCTCAGGGTTATACTCATCTCCTCACCATGGTGGACCGCACCACTAGGTGGCCAGAGGCAATTCCTTGGGTTTCCACCACTTCGGCAGACGTCGCTAGAGCTTTCATCTCCTGTTGGGTTGCCCGTTTCGGGGTACCGGCGGACATCTCTTCCGACCGTGGGCCACAATTTTCCTCGAAGCTTTGGAACGCTGTAGCTCAGGGGCTCGGTACCAAACTTCATCGCACCACCGCCTATCATCCACAGGCGAACGGCCTTTGTGAGCGATTCCACAGGTCACTTAAAGCCGCCCTTCGGGCCAGTCTTCAAGGTGCAGGATGGGTGGACAGACTTCCATGGGTCCTTTTGGGTCTTCGTACGGCGCCCAAAGAAGACCTGCAATTGTCCTCAGCTGAACTCGTCTACGGCCAGCCTCTCCGAGTACCAGGGGATTTCCTCCCTTCTCCCACAGAGCCATGGTCCACCTCCCAGCAACTCGTTAGCCACCAGGAAGCGGCCAGATGCTTCGCTCCGGTGCCTACATCAAATCACGGCTTACAGAACTCCCACGTGCCAGCGGAACTGAAGAATGCTGAGTATGTATTCATCCACCACGACGCTCACCGGGGTCCGCTCAAGCCCCCTTACACTGGTCCTTTCCGTGTCATCGAACCAGGAGACAA
Source organism: Somniosus microcephalus (assembly GCF_052327205.1). Taxonomy (NCBI): domain Eukaryota; kingdom Metazoa; phylum Chordata; class Chondrichthyes; order Squaliformes; family Somniosidae; genus Somniosus; species Somniosus microcephalus. Next base: position 123,952,439 of record NC_141001.1, read on the forward strand.
ATCCTTTTCGGTCGACATCGGAGGAAAGCCAGATCACATTTCGGTGGACCGATTGAAGCTGGCTCACCTGGACCTGGACCGCCCAGTCGTCATCGCTCAACCGCCAAAACGTGGCCGACCGCCTGCAGCCGCCGTGACAGATCAACCAAAGCCGCCCGCCAACTCGACCACGCTTGCCGCGCCTGCTCAACCACAATCGCCTGCCAGCTCGACTACCGGTCATCAACTTCCTCTGCCAGGTTATCGAAGTCAGTCAGACAGACTTGTCAGACCTCCCTCTCGTCTCACTTTTTCTGTTAAAGGCAATTCTGGGGGGGCGCATGTGGCGGAGCCACCAAAGGACTCAGAACGGTTGTACATAATTCCTTTAACAGCAATGGAGTTACTGCCTGTGTCTGTACCTTTAATTACACTGTTTAACTGTACTATGTCTAGTTACCTTTACAGTGCAGTTTCAACGTGATGACGTCATGCCGTTAGTCACGTGATTCCCCAATGGCGGGAAGAATGTGATGACGTCATGACGTCAGCTTTCAGACCAGAGGATCAGTCCTCGTGGAGCCTCCAAAGAGGGCAGACCTGTATTCGATGTATTCCAGCAGTTTCCAGTTTAAACCTGTTTTGTTCCATTAAAGTTCGTTATTTTGATTGCCTGAGTCAAACTCAGTCTTTTCGTTAGGAACCTCCGTTCCTACACCAGCATCAATTGCCGTTTGTGGAAGAGAGTTCCAAACTGGGCAGCCCCTGGCACATTCCCCTCGCTTGCCTCCTTATCTGGGGTGAATCCTGGCTGGTTTTCCTCTACACTTTAGGCTTTGGGACACTAAGGTGCCTCTCACCACCGAGGCTGTGGCCAGTTGAATCAGCACAGACCAGTGATGAAACCGTGGGGTCCCCTGCTCGGAGGGCTCGGTTCCACACAGCTCGTTCACTCTCATCATCGTTACTACAGTAGAAAATTAGCCCAGAACCAAGGGCCACCAATACAAGAGAGTCGCTAATAAATCCAATAGGGAATTCAGGAGAAACTTCTTCACCCAGAGAGCGGGAGAATGTGGAACTCGCTACCACAGGGAGTGTTTGAGGCGAATAGCACAGATACATTTAAGGGGAAGCTGGATAAACACATGAGGGACAAAGGAACAGAAGGATATGTTGATGGAGTGAGATGAAGAGGGGTGGGAGGAGGCTCGTGTGGAGCAGAAACACTGGCACGGACCAGTGGGGCCGAATGGCCTGTTTCTGTGCTGTACATTCTTTGTAAAACTCGCGGTGGCATATGTAGTGTATGTACCCGTCTACCCTTAAGGAAATTATTGTATGTAACCGTTCACCTTTAAGAGAACTACTTTAAGTGTGGCACTACTTGTTTGGCTTCTGTATACTGTAATACCGACAGTGACCACACCAGTATATAAGTGTTGTGACAGGATAACTGGGGCAGATTCGCCCGGACCTTCGAATAGTAAAGACCTGTTTTGTTTGTTACTGCTGAAGTCTGTGTATTTATTAACTGCACAACCCACAGACTTTACAGTGGCGACGAGTCCGATCGTACCCTGCGGCAAGATTACCAAAAGCAACGAAGAGCGTCGAAGAGAGACAACCGCCCTCGTCGTGCTACCAAAAGAAAACACGAGGCTGCAACAACAGAAAGCAGGAAGACTAACAACAAAAGCTGCATCAGCAATAGGCACTGACTACCCTTCTACCACGGTGCGGAGTGAGCCGATCAGCAGGGAACAAGGCGGCCGAAGAGACTGTGAGTAGGGGAAGGTGTAGAGAATATCCGGAGGATAAGGGCAGAGCACTCGACCTCGGTCGAGGGGGAGCTGAGCCGGTCAAAAGTCGGGTCCAACGGCGTCGGGTGACAGCCGGACCGCGATCGGCGGGAAAAATCCGGGCAGCGACCGCAGCCACGAAGCGCTGAGCCTGTGAGTAGGCGCGGGAAGAGAAACGCAGCCGGGGAGGGAAACACCGGTCTGCGAGAGGGCTGGGGAGGCGAACGGGAACAGTGCGGGTGAGAGCCGGGTGCGGAGAGAGAGACTGCAAGGAGCCAGTCCAGCGGCTGAGCTGTTCTCCACCAACGGGGTACTCAGAGCCGGCAAAACCGAACGTGCGGGAGTGAGAGAGAGACACAGCCGAAAACGGGGGGAGAGACTGCGCGAGAGCCAGTCCAGCGGCTGAACTGTCCTCCGTTAACGGGGTGTACCCAGCGCCGGTAGAGCCGTGCGGGCGGGAGGAGAAGACAGAGCCGAGTAGGGGGAGCTGTGCGAGAGCCAGCCCAGCGGCTGAACCTGTCCGCTGCGGGGAAAGCATACCCCTTCCACCAGGAAGAAACGCGGGAAGCCGCCATTAGGCGGAGGAGCTGACAGAAGCGGGAAACCGCCATTGAAGTGGGCGGGGAGAGAAAGGAAGAGCGGGAAACTGCCAAATTCGCGGGAAAAGCCGCCATCTTAGAAAAAAAAAAAAATACATAAGAATTTAAAGAAATATTTGTGTTGTACCCAAAGAAAGGAAGATGCCTAAGCGTGGGGACAGCAACGATTTTAACTCCGAAATAGAAGACTGGCCCACGTACGTGGAACGTATTGAGATACATTGTAAGGCTAACAAAATAGCTAAGGAGGAAAAAGCTGTAACCTTACTTAACATGATGGGTGCGAAAACATTCGGGTTGTTGAAACATCTTCTCTCTCCAGCTAAACCGGCGGATCAGACTTTCGAGGATATAGTAGCGGTGCTGAAGGATCACTTGAACCCCACACCATTGAAGCTGGCTGAACGATTCAGATTCTATGCGAGAACGCAGAAGAAAGACGAAAGCAACGCGGAATACTTGGTCGAACTGCGGAGGCTAGCGAAACACTGCCAGTTCGGAGGGAATCTGACAGAGGCACTGCGAGACAAGTTCGTATGCGGATTGCCCAAAGAAGGGACGCAAAAGCGACTACTGGAAGAGAACAACCTCACACTTGACAGGGCTGTCCTTATAGCCGCATCATACGAAGCCGCAGCAAAAGGAACGGCGGTAATGCAGCGGAAGGCGGTGGCACTAGGGGTGGACCACATCACCTCGAGGACTACGAAATGCTATCGTTGTGGGAAGACAACACACGACCAGAAGCGTTGCTGGGGTAAAAACCAAGAATGCCGGAAATGTGGCAAGATCGGGCACATAGCTAAAGTGTGCCGGTCAGGAACGACGTACAACAATAACGAGTCCTCACAAAAATGGTACAGAAAGGTACAAGAGGCGACTAGGAAGAGTCTGAAGGAACAGAAGTCGGACTCACCCTCCAAATGCAAAGGACTGGACAGTCTGAGAATCCACAACGTGAGCAATGAAGCTGACCGACAAACTATCTGGATAACGCTACAGATTGCAAAGGTCCAAGTAAAAATGGAAGTGGACACTGGATCGGCGTTGACGGTCATGAATAAGCATGACTATAAGAAATTTTTCAAGCATATTCCACTACGGGATACGGAAATAGTACTACAGACATACACGGGGCACAAAGTATTCCCCATCGGAATGATAGAAGTCAAGGTGAGATACAAGGATAAAGATCATCACCGGTTGGACCTGTATGTATTGCCTGAGGGAGGTCCACCACTTCTGGGACGGGAGTGGATCCGAAAAATAAAATTGGACTGGCAGTCCCTAAACACCATGACGGTGGATTCCGAAAAAGAGGATGTCAAACCTGAACGGTTGTCCAGAATATTGGACGAAGCTAAGGAGGTATTCCAGCAAGGACTGGGAACGCTGCGAGGTATTAAAGCAAAGGTTAAGATTGCAGAAAATGCAAGCCCAAAGTTTTTTAAGGCCAGATCAGTTCCTTACGCAATACGACCAGCTGTGGAGGCAGAACTGGAAGAACTTGAACGATCAGGGGTTCTGTCAAAAGTGGACTGGAGTGAGTGGGCCACGCCCATTGTTCCCGTCATGAAGTCCTCACCGAGTAATAAGCCTGGGGGACCGGGGAAGGTCCGTATCTGCGGAGATTTCAAGATTACTGTGAATCCGGTGCTTCACACGGTACAATACCCGCTTCCGCGGATTGAAGATATCTTTGCTTCATTGGCTGGAGGGAAACATTTCACGAAAATAGATCTGGCTCAAGCATATCTACAGATGGAGGTCGAGGAAGAGTCACGCCAGTACCTCACCATCAACACTCACAGAGGCTTGTATCGCTACAATAGACTGGTCTTTGGGGTAGCTTCGGCGCCAGCAATTTGGCAGAGGGCCATGGAACAGGTGTTACAAGGAATTCCAAGCACGCAGTGCTACTTAGATGACATTTTAATCACAGGAAAAGATGAGGAAGAACACCTCACGAATTTGAAACTGGTACTCACCAGGTTGAAGGAGTATGGCCTTCGGGTTAATCGCAAGAAGTGTGAGTTCTTCCAAAAACGGATCTCACACTGCGGTCATGTCATTGACCGAGAGGGACTGCATAAGTCACCCGAAAAGATAGAAGCGGTTGTGAAGGCCTCCGCCCCAGGAAACGTATCACAGTTAAGATCATTCTTGGGGTTGATTAATTACTATCACAAGTTTCTGCCAAATTTATCCACGGTACTGCATCCGCTGAATGACCTGTTGCGGAAAGAAACACCATGGAAGTGGAGTGAGGAATGCAAAAAGGCTTTCCGCAGAAGCAAGGAGTTGATTACCTCTGAAGAAGTGTTGGCTCATTTCAACCCAGCATTACCCCTTCGTCTAGCTTGCGATGCTTCCCCGTACGGAATTGGGGCAGTACTCTCGCATAGGCTACCAAATGGCTCGGAAAGGCCAGTGGCTTTCGCGTCCCGATCATTGACACCCGCGGAGCGAAATTACGCCCAAATAGATAGGGAGGCCCTCAGTCTTGTGTGGGGCGTGAAGAAATTCAACCATTACCTACAATGTAAAAAGTTCACATTGCTGACAGACCACCAGCCGTTGGTGTCCATATTCAACCCAAATAAGGCCGTTTCCACCATGACAGCACAAAGGTTACAAAGGTGGTCCATGTTACTTGGGGCACACCAATACGAAATTGAGTACAAAAGGTCTAAACAGCATGGAAATGCTGATGGGTTGTCACGCTTGCCATTGCCGATGGTAGAAGAAGCGAGTATAGTGGACCCAGTAGAGTTGTTCCACTCATCCATAGTGGAGTGTCTACCGATAACAAACTCAATGATTGAGAATGAGACAAGGAATGACCCGACTCTTTCACGAGTCTATGATGTAACGGTGGAGGGATGGCCAGCACAGAGCGAACCAACACTGCAAGCATTTGCACAGAGGAAAGAACAACTGTCAGTGTGTCGAGGAACCCTGATGTGTGGATCTAGAGTGGTGATTCCACCCAAACTCCAAAAGAAGGTGCTAAAGGAGCTGCACGAAGGACATCTGGGGGGAGTAAAGATGAAAAATCTAGCAAGAGCGTTTGTGTGGTGGCCAGGCATTGATAGAGACATAGAGGAGATCACGAAGAACTGCCTAGGATGTCAGAGGGTTCAGAATGCGCCACCACAGGCTCCTCTGCACCCATGGGAGTGGCCCTCATCTCCCTGGCAAAGAGTACACATCGACTTTGCTGGTCCATTTATGGACTCGATGTTCCTAATAGCGGTAGATGCCCACTCCAAGTGGCCAGAAGTAATTAAGATGACCACCACCACGACGGAAAAAACCATCACGGTGTTAAGGACTATGTTTGCTCAGAATGGCCTGCCAGAACAGATCTGTTCTGACAATGGACCGCAATTTGTATCTGAGGAATTTAAGAAATTCTTAAAGAGCAATGGGGTTAAACATTACACGTCAGCCCCATACCATCCCGCCTCCAATGGATTGGCTGAAAGGTTTGTCCAGACCTTCAAGAAGGCCGTAAAGGCCATGAGTAATGAAGACATAAGTTTACAGCATAAGGTGGATAGTTTTTTTGTTGGCATACCGAAATGCAACCCATGCGGTCACAAATCAAACTCCCGCGATGATGTTTTGTAATAGACGCCTACGATGTCGGCTGGATTTACTCAAACCAAACGTCAGAAGGGACGTAGAGAACCGGCAATTCCAGGGCATGAACGAAAGGGCCACTAGATCCTTCCAGACCGGTCAACGAGTTTTGGCCCGGGACTATCGTACTGAGAAATGGCAGCCTGGAATGATTGGAAAAAGGCTAGGCCAGTTGATGTACACTGTGGACATTGGAGACAATATAATAAGGCGCCATGTTGACCAGATCATAGGGTCCGCCACAAATGGGCCCCCGACTTCACCACCTTACCCGGATAAGGTTGAGACTGAGTTACCCAGAACACCTACGTCCGATCTGGTAGTTCTGGAGTCAGAGGAACCTGACACTGTGCTTCGAGCCGATTCAACTTTACCAGAAACACCTACTAGCCCGCTTGGAATGACGACACCACTGCGGCGTTACCCGGACAGAATCCGGAAACCTCCCGAAACACTGAATCTATGAACTGTCTTAAATAAATCTGTATATATATATGTGATAATGTATGTCCACTATGGACTCAGTATGTTGAAAGCTAAAAAGGGAGGATTGTAGTGTATGTACCCGTCTACCCTTAAGGAAATTATTGTATGTAACCGTTCACCTTTAAGGGAACTACTTTAAGTGTGGCACTACTTGTTTGGCTTCTGTATACTGTAATACCGACAGTGACCACACCAGTATATAAGTGTTGTGACAGGATAACTGGGGCAGATTCGCCCGGACCTTCGAATAGTAAAGACCTGTTTTGTTTGTTACTTCTGAAGTCTGTGTATTTATTAACTGCACAACCCACAGACTTTACAGCATAGTGGTTAGCACTGTTGCCTCACACAGCGCCAGGGACCCGGGTTCAAATCTGGCCTCGGGTGACTGTCTGTGTGGAGTTTGCACATTCTCCCCGTGTTTGCGTGGGTTTGCTCCGGTTTCCTCCCACAGTCCAAAGATGTGCGGGTTAGGTTGATTGGCTATGATAAATTGACCCTTAGTGTTAGGAGGGATTAAATACGTGGGGTTACGGGGATAGGGTGGGATATGTGTTGGTGTAGGGGTTATGGGGATCGGGTGGGATATGTGTCGGTGCAGGCTCGATGGGCCGAAATGGCCTCTATCTGCACTGTGGGGTTTCTGTGATCTGTGAAAACTGTGCAAACTAGAGGGTAGAGTTTGCGTCCAGTCGCTCACACCTTTTGAGCTTAACTCGGAGACTGAATCATAGATTTTAACCGTACCCGGCGGCCTTTCATCCTGGGCTGTTACAGTGGGTGATGGGCCTATCTCGGTGTGCTGGGCCACACCTGGCACCTTCCCCTCGCTCTCCTCGTTATCTGTAAGGTGTGGGCTCCTCGCCGTTGATTCCGTCTGCCTCCATGTTGGAGATCGATCCTCTCCCGAGCTTTGGTGGAACCAGTCAGCCGGGTCTGTCTGTAGCCTTGATTCATAGAGAGGAAGGGAGGGTCGGCTGGTAGCAGCTGCCATAGAGAACTCCTGCCTGAGAGTTAGACAGAATATTAAAACTCACTCAGTGTTCTAGCTCCGTTCATTCATTCAAACTTCTTTAGTTGCTAATTGTGCCTTGTGCTCGTCTGTGAGTATCACACTCGCCTCTGAGTCACAAGGCTGTGGATTTAAGACCCACTCCAGAGACTTGAGCACAAAATCCAGTACTGAGGGACTGCTGCACTGTCGGAGGGGCAGTACTGAGGGAGCGCCACACTGTCAGAGGGGCAGTACTGAGGGAGTGCCGCACTGTCGGAGGGGCGGTACTGAGGGAGTACTGCACTGTTGGAGGGTCAGTCCTGAGGGAGCACTGCACTGTCAGAGGGGCTGTACTGAGGGAGTGCCGCACTGTCGGAGGGGCAGTACTGAGGGAGTGCTGCACTGTCAGAGGGGCAGTACTGAGGGAGCGCCGCACTGTCGGAGGGGCAGTACTGAGGGAGTGCCGCACTGTCGGAGGGGCAGTACTGAGGGAATGCTGCACTGTCGGAGGGGCAGTAATGAGGGAGTACTGCACTGTCAGAGGGGCAGTACTGAGGGAGCGCTGCACTGTCGGAGGTGCCTTGTTTCTGATGAGACGTTAAACCGAGGCCCCGTCTGCTCTCTCAGGTGGATGTAAAAGCTCCCACGGCACTATTTTGAAGATGAGCAGGGGGGGTTATCCCCAATGTCCTGGCCAATATTTATCCCTCAATCAACATCACTAAAACAGATTACCTGGCCATTATCACATTGCTGTTTGTGGGAGCTTGCTGTGCGCAAATTGGCTGCTGCATTTCCTACATTACAACAGTGACTTCACTTCAAAAGTAGTTCATTGGCTGTAAAGCGCTTTGGGATGTCTTGAGGTTGTGAAAGGCGCTATAGAAATGTAAGTCCTTTCTCTCTCTCTCTCTCGTTGGTCTGCAGCCTATTGGAATGTAACGCGAGTGTTCAGCGCTTTCACTGTGAGGAACAGTCAGTGTTTAATAAAATCAAATATTCCGCTGTCAAGGAGAAATGCTTCAAGTATTCAGGCTTTAAAAGTAGGTCATCACATTCCCCTCGCTATAAAACCCACAGAGTTTTGTGACCTACTTTCTTGTAGCATCTCAGAACCCTTAATCCGTCCCATCGCACAAAACATACAGCAATCAGTGAGAGAGGCTCAATCGCAGGGTTAAAGTCAATCCATCACCACCCGTCTCCCCCCCGTCTCCCCCATCACCCCCCATCTCCCCATCAAACCCCATCTCCCCCGTCTCCCCTCCATCTCTCCCCCATCTCCCCATCTCCCCCTGTCCCCCCCGTCTTTCCCCTGTCTCCCCGCCGTCTCCCCTCCATCTCTCCCCCCGTCTCCCCTCCGTCTCTCCCCCATCTCCCCGTCTCCCGCCGTCTCCCCCCCGTCTCCCCTCCATCTCTCCCCCATCTCCCCCCGTCTCCCCCATCTCCCCCCGTCTCCCCCGTCTCCCCCGTCTCTCCCCCATCTCCCCCCGTCTCCCCCGTCTCCCCCCGTCTCCCCCGTCTCCCCCCGTCTCCCCCCGTCTCCCCACCACCTGTTTTTTCACTCTCGGTGAAAGTTAAAATGAGCCCCACGTTCTCAGGTTTGCTGGTCTCGGACCACAGCCTCCCACCACCACAGGAAGATCAGGGGCAGCAGGCGGCCATTCGGCCCCTCGAGCCTGCTCTGCCATCCAGTCAGATCAGGGCTGATCCAAAGCAGTTGATGCGATCGCCCGTCACGCACTCACTCACTGAGAGACTGACAGAGAAGAAGCGGAATCAATCTCCTGGTGTGCGCGGGTGGGCTTTGTGTTGGCGGGAGTGGTAGTTCCCCCTCCTGCTGTCTCTTGGTGGCAGAGCTCAGTGATGGAGGCTGAGTGCAGTCTGACCTCTGCTTCACCCCGCGACTTGTCAAGGGTTGGACCGTCTGAAGACCGAATTATTCTGTAATTATGTTAACAGAGACCACGACTTATCCACTCCTTTAGTCCAAAGTAGAACACAGGCAAACACAGCGCACGAGCTGTGCTCCATATAACTAGAGAGAGAGAGAGGACTGCACAGGGCTAATTCTCGAGAAACTACCATTGCCAGAATTAGCGGGCGAACACTCCATACAGATTTACAACATTGCTCAGAGCCGCTATTTTAACAGAGGCATTAGCCTGTTCAAAATTTAAATGGTGGCATATCACAACAACAACAACTTGTATTTACACAGCGCCTCTAACATAGTGAAATGTCCCAGGGCGCTTCACAGGAGCGATTATCAGACAAAAATTTGACACCGAGCCACATAAGGAGATATTAGGACAGGTGACCAAAAGCTTGGTCGAAGAGGTCGGTTTTAAGGAGCGTCTTAATGTGGGAGAGAGAGGTAGTGAGGTGGAGAGAGGTTTAGGGAGGGAATTCCAGAGCTCGGGGCCCAGGCAGCTGAAGACACGGCCGCCAATGGTGGAGCGATTAAAATTGGGGATGCTCAAGAGGCCAGGATTGGAGGAACGCAGAGGTCTCCGAGGGTTTGTGGGGCTGGAGGATGTTCCAGAGGTAGGGAGGGGCGAGGGCCATGGAGGGACTTGAAAACAAGGATGAGAATTTTAAAATCAAGGTGTTGCTTAACTGAGAGCCAATGTAGGTCAGTGAGCACAGGGGGTGATCGGTGAACGGGACTGGGTGTGAGTTAGGACACGGGGCAGTGAGCACAGGGGGTGATGGGTGAACGGGACTGGGTGTGAGTTTGGACACGGGGCAGTGAGCACAGGGGGTGATGGGTGAACGGGACTGGGTGTGAGTTAGGACACGGGGCAGTGAGCACAGGGGGTGATGGGTGAACAGGACTGGGTGTGAGTTTGGACACGGGGCAGTGAGCACAGGGGGTGATGGGTGAACGGGACTGGGTGTGAGTTAGGACACGGGGCAGTGAGCACAGGGGGTGATGGGTGAACGGGACTGGGTGTGAGTTAGGACACGGGGCAGTGAGCACAGGGGGTAATGGGTGAACGGGACTGGGTGTGAGTTTGGACACGGGGCAGTGAGCACAGGGGGTGATGGGTGAACGGGACTGGGTGTGAGTTAGGACACGGGGCAGTGAGCACAGGGGGTGATGGGTGAACAGGACTGGGTGTGAGTTTGGACACGGGGCAGTGAGCACAGGGGGTGATGGGTGAACGGGACTGGGTGTGAGTTAGGACACGGGGCAGTGAGCACAGGGGGTGATGGGTGAACGGGACTGGGTGTGAGTTAGGACACGGGGCAGTGAGCACAGGGGGTGATGGGTGAACGGGACTGGGTGTGAGGTAGGACACGGGGCAGTGAGCACAGGGGGTGATGGGTGAACGGGACTGGGTGTGAGTTAGGGCACGGGGCAGTGAGCACAGGGGGTGATGGGTGAACGGGACTGGGTGTGAGTTAGGACACGGGGCGGCGAGCACAGTGGGTGATGGGTGAACGGGACTGGATACGAGTTAGGACACGGGGCAGTGAGCACAGGGGGTGATGGGTGAACGGGACTGGGTGTGAGTTAGGGCACGGGGCAGTGAGTACAGGGGGTGATGGGTGAACGGGACTGGGTGTGAGTTTGGACACGGGGCAGTGAGCACAGGGGGTGATGGGTGAACGGGACTGGGTGTGAGTTAGGACACGGGGCGGCGAGCACAGTGGGTGATGGGTGAACGGGACTGGATGCGAGTTAGGACACGGGGCGGTGAGCACGGGGTGATGGGTGAACGGGACTGGGTGCGAGTTAGGACATGGGGCAGTGAGCACAGGGGGTGATGGGTGAACGGGACTGGGTGTGAGTTAGGACACGGGGCAGTGAGCACAGGGGGTGATGGGTGAACGGGACTGGGTGCGAGTTAGGACACGGGGCAGTGAGCACAGCGGGTGATGGGTCAACGGGACTGGGTGCGAGTTAGGACATGGGTCAGTGAGCACAGGGGGTGATGGGTGAACGGGACTGGGTGTGAGTTAGGACACGGGGCAGTGAGCACAGGGGATGATGGGTGAACGGGACTGGGTGCGAGTTAGGACACAGGGCAGTGAGCACAGGGGGTGATGGGTGAACAGGATTGGGTGTGGGTTAGGATTAAATTGTTCTTCAGAAATTTGGATTTTATCCCACTTTCCCCTGAAACTCAAACTGGCCAACTTCAGGAAAGGGAGGCCTTTTTCTGGAATGTATTTTCTGATCGGGGCGAGGCAAGTCTGAACAGAGTGTTGCGCGGAAGAGTTTACTGTCAGTGACGTTTACTTGAGTCCAGCGATACACTCGTGATAGTCCACGCTCTGGGTACCTGTTCTCTGCACCTTCTCCCTGTGTCTTCACCATCTCAGTCTTGGCCCTCGGAGGAAGTGGTGCCGTCTGTTCGGCTGTCCTGTTATCCATCACACACAGCTGCCACCGCAAGCCCTAAGCACAGTAAACATCACAGGACCATTAATCTCCCATTTCTCCCGCGCCTTTCACAGCCTCACGACGTCCCAAAGTGCTTTACAGCCAATGAAGTACTTTTTGAAGCGTAGTCACTGCTGTAATGTAGGAAACGCGGCAGTCAATTTGTGCACAGCAAGCTCCCACAAACAGCAGTGAGATAAATGACCAGATCATCTGTTTTAGGGATGTTGGTTGAGGGATAAATATTGGCAATGACACTGGGGAGATCTCCCCTGCTCTTCTTCAAATAGTGGCCCTGGGATCTTTTACGTCCACCTGAGAGAGCAGACGGGGCCTCGGTTTAATGTCTCATCCAAAAGGATTTGAAGGGGTAGCTAAGGAGAAACTATTTCCTCTGGTGGTGGGGAGTCCAGAACAAGGGGGCACAACCTTCAAATTAGAGCCAGGCCGTTCAGGGGTGATGTCAGGAAGCACTTCTTCACACACAGGGTGGTGGAAATCTGGGACTCTCTCCCCCCAAAAAGCTGTTGAGGCGGGGGGTGAATTGAAAATGTCAAAACTGAGATTGATAGAGTTTTGTTGGGTAAGGGTATTAAGGGATGCCGAACCAAGGCGGATAAATGGCGCCATGATCTGATTGAATGGCGGAACAGGCTCAAGGGGCTGAATGGCCTCCACCTGTTCAACACAGCAATCCAATCTGGGACCTGGTGTTCCGTTGGACCCAGCACCACAGTGTGCTGGTTAAACAATTAACGGAGCGATCGGACAGTTTAAGATACTTTACTATTAACCAGACGAGAGATAATCGGCATCGGCAGGTATTGTGAACAGACCTCGATCCGTTCCTCGATTACTCGAAGGCGCTGTTGGTTGTAGTGACGTTCCTGGTCAAACACTTCAGCTAACATCTGGCACTGAGCTTCCTCGGACAGCACCTGCAACACAACATGATATTCCTCTTCTCAGTAGATGCCGCACTTTAGGAAGGATGTGAAGGCCTTAGAGAGGGTGCAGAAAAGATTTACAAGAATGATTCCAGGGATGAGGGACTTCAGTTACGTGGATAGACTGGAGAAGCTGGGGTTGTTCTCCTTGGAGCAGAGAAGGTTGAGAGGAGATTTGATAGAGGTGTTCAAAATCATGAGGGGTCTGGACAGAGTAGATAGAGAGAAACTGTTCCCATTGGCGGAAGGGTCGAGAACCAGAGGACACAGATTTAAGGTGATTGGCAGAAGAACCAAAGACGACATGAGGAAAAACTTTTTTACGCAGCGAGTGGTTAGGATCTGGAATGCACCGCCTGAGGGTGGTGGAGGCAGATTCAATCGTGGCTTTCAAAAGGGAATTGGATTAGAACCTGAGGGGAAAAAATTTGCAGGACTACGGGGAAAGAGCGGGGGAGTGGGACTAGCTGAAGTGCTCGAAGGGCCGAATGGCCTTCTTCTGTGTTGTACCCATTCTATGATTCTATGTGATGTCACCGACATAGTCAAAGGGAGAATATTTGTGGGGTTTTGGGGGCAGGGGCGGAGGTGGAGGGGGCGGGGTGTTAATGAGGAGTTCAAACACCCCCCAAAAATGTCTATTTTTTTTTTATTGGACAACTGCTCCTTTCGAAAGAAGGTTCCTTTGATCACTTGATAGAAACACAGAAACAAGGAATGTTCTTCCTGAATTCCACAATTCAACCGGTGAAAGCCCATTGGTTGGGGTTTGCTTCTGCACCGGGATTGTGCAGTGACTAGTTAGTGAGGTTATTGATAGACTAGCCACTGTTAACCAGCACTCGAAATTCATGCTTCACAGCTTTGGTCCAACAAGACTGTTTTTAGTTGAATCGTTAGATTAATGAAAATTTTGAAGTTTCTATCCGAACATTGGCCCAGAACTTGGTGTCGGGGGCTTGCCGCGTGTGCAAGCCCCCGATGTGCACTCACCCGGCGCGCCGACATCTGAAACCTGGCCCGCAGTGGGTTTCCTTTCAGTGGCCCGGTTCTGATCCCGGCGCGCTGTGCTAACCTGACCCAGCGGCGTAGTTAGTGCGATGTGCCGGCTGGGATCAGGTGCGCACTGTTCAGCCAATCAGGGGAGGGGAAACTTCATTCATAAGTTTGAGAGTAAGAACTGTCAAACTCATGAGAAGTACTGCACCCCAAAACACTATTTAAACTTTAAATAAAATTTTAAAAAACATCCCAATCATTAAATTAAGTATAAATAAGTTTAAAAAAATAATTTAAACAATAATTTTTTTTTTGAAAAAAATAAATTTTTAATAAAAAGGGTCTAAAACTAAACTTACCTTATTGTAGATTCTTTAAAATAATAAACCTGTGGAAAAAACATTTCTAAATTGCACTAAAACACCACTTACCTGTAAAAATAAATACTGACGTGTGCTTTTTACAAGCGTACAGACCGGAGGCCTTTAGACATGCGCAAATCCCCCAAAACAGAGGAAATCCAAGACGCACGCGCTGCCCCCTACAGCGCACACGCTAGCCTCTTCAACTCTTGGGTTAGAGGAGAGGAAATGCCGGTTTTCAGCGCATGCGCTGTGCATGCTGAAAACCGGCATTTCCTCCGGCCAGACGCGTGAGTACCCCTTCCGTACTCACGCGTTTGGGGAGGAATTACTGCCCCATTATTGTGAAATTCCGATTGGAAAAATCCACCTATTTAAATAGTTTAGATTGGTCTGGCTCTTTGGTACAGTTATCCAATTAGTCCCACTCCCCCCTGCTCTTTCCCCACAGCCTTGTGAATTTTCCTTTTCAAGTATTTATCCAATTCCCTTTTGAAAGTTACTATTGAATCTGCTTCCACCGTCCTTTCAGGCAGCGCGTTCCAGATCACAACAACTGCTCCGTGTTGTGCTTGGTTGTATATCAGTGAGCAAGGTTCAAGGTGGGGCTGATTAGCGATCAGCGAGTGTTTTACGGATGTCCTACTCCTAGCCGAGGAATACCGACCTTACTGTGCAGGGCGGAGACTTGGTTTCGGAGAAGCTCGGTGCACTGGTGTAGCTGCCGGGTTTCTGACTGCTCGTGGTGCCACAGGATTAGATCGCTGGTCTGCAGTGCGGTTAAAGTCGCCACCTGATTCAAAGAAAAGACTCGTCACTAAAACCACTCACTGGAGGCTAGGGATAACGTCCCATCATTAATCGCCTCAATACGTCGACCTCCGCTCAATTGAGCAGCCCTTTCTACCCGATAAACCTTCAGTGTCCTCCACAGAACGCCGCACTGTTTTTTAAAAATTCATTGATGGGATGTGGGCGTCGCTGGCTAGGCCTGCATTTAGTGCCCATCCCTAATTGCCCTTGAGAAGATGGTAGTGAGCCACCTTCTTGAACTGCTGCAGTCCATATGGTGTAGGTACACCCACAATGCTGTTAGGAAGGGAGTTCCAGGATTTTGGCCCAGCGACAGTGAAGGAACGGCGATACAGGTCCAAGTCAGGATGGTGTGTGGCTTGGAGGGGAACTTGTAGGTGGTGATGTTCCAATGCATCTGCTGCCCTTGTCCTTCTAAGTGGTAGAGGTCGCGGGTTTGGAAGGTGCTGTTGAAGGAGCTTTGGCGAGTTGCTGCAGTGCATCTTGTAGATGGTACACACTGCAGCCACAGTGCGCCGGTGGTGGAGGGAGTGAATGTTGAAGGTGGTGGATGGAGTGCCAATCAAGCGGGCTGCTTTATCCTGAATGGTGTCGAGCTTCTTGAGTGTTATTGGAGCTGCACTCATCCAGGCAAGTGGAGAGTATTCCATCACACTCCTGACTTGTGCCTTGTAGATGGTGGAAAGGCTTTGGGGAGTCAGGAGCTGAGACACTCGCCGCAGAATTCCCAGCCTCTGGCCTGCTCTTGTAGCCACAGTATTTATATGGCTGGTCCAGTTCAGTTTCTGATCAATGGTAATCCCCAGGATGTTGATAGTGGGGGATTCAGCGATGGTAATGCCATTGAATGTCAAGGGGAGATGGTTAGAGTCTCGCTTGTTGGAGATGGTCATTGCCTGGCACTTGTGTGGTGCGAATGTTACTTGCCACTTGACAGCCCAAGTCTGAATGTTGTCCAGGTCTTGCTGCATATGGACACGGACTGCGTCAGTATCTGACGAGTCTCGAATGGTGCTGAACAGTGTGCAATCATCAACGAACATCCCCACTTCTGACCTTATGATGGAGGGAAGGTCATTGATGAAACAGCTGAAGATGGTTGGGCCTAGGACACTGCCCTGAGGAACTCCTGCAGTGATGTCATGTGATTGAGATGAATGACCTCCAACAACCACAGCCAACTTCCTTTGTGCTAGGTATGATTCCAACCAATGGAGAGTTTTCCC
Organism: Somniosus microcephalus; assembly: GCF_052327205.1. Taxonomy (NCBI): domain Eukaryota; kingdom Metazoa; phylum Chordata; class Chondrichthyes; order Squaliformes; family Somniosidae; genus Somniosus; species Somniosus microcephalus. The sequence goes on from NC_141001.1 coordinate 123,968,684, forward strand.
CTTGATTCCCATTGACTTCAGTTTTGCTAGGGCTCCTTGATGCCACACTCGATCAAATGCTGCCTTGATGTCAAGGGCAGTCACTCTCGCCTCACCTCTTGAGTTCAGCTCTTTTGTCCATGTTTGGACCAAGGCTGTAATGAGGTCAGGAGCTGAATGGCCCTGGCGGAACCCAAACTGGGCGTCAGTTAGCAGGTTATTGCTGAGTAAGTGCCGCTTGATAGCACTGTCGACAACACCTTCCATCACTTTGCTGATGATTGAGAGTAGACTGATGGGACGGTAATTGGCTAGGTCGGATTTGTCCTGCTTTTTGTAGACAGGACATACTTGGGCAATTTTCCACATTGCCGCGTAGATGCCAGTGTTGTAGCTGTACTGGAACAGCTTGGCTAGGGGCGCAGCTAGTTCTGGAGCACAAGTCTTCAGTACTATTGCCGGAATGTTGTCAGGGCCCATAGCCTTTGCAGTATCCAGTGTCTTCAGCCGTTTCTTGACATCACGTGGAGTGAATTGAATGGGCTGAAGACTGGCATCTGTGATGCTGGGGACCTCAGGAGGAGGCCGAGATGGATCATCCACTCGGCACTTCTGGCTGAAGATAGATGCAAATGCTTCAGCCTTGGCTTTTGCACTCACGTGCTGGGCTCCAGCATCATTGAGGATGGGGATATTTTTGGAGCCTCCTCCTCCTTTTAACTGTTTAATTGTCCACCACCACTCACGACTGGATGTGGCAGGACTGCAGAGCTTTGATTTGATCCGATGGTTGTGAGGTCGCTTAGCTCTGTCTATCGCATGTTGCTTCCGTTGCTTGGCATGCAAGTAGTCCTCTTTTGTAGCCTCACCAGGCTGACACCTCATTTTTCGGTATGCCTGGTGCTGCTCCCGGCATGCTCTCCTGCACTCTTTGTTAAACCAGGGTTGATCTCCCGGCTTGATGGTAATGGTAGAGTGAGGGATATGCCGGGCCATGAGGTTACAGATTGTGGTTGAATACAATTCTGCTGCTGCTGATGGCCCACAGCGCCTCATGGATGCCCAGTTTTGAGTTGCCAGATCTGTTCGAAATCTGTCCCATTTAGCACGGTGGTAGTGCCACACAACACGGTGGAGGGTATCCTCAACATGAAGACGGGACTCCGTCTCCACAAGGACTGTGCGGTGGTCACTTCCACCAATGCTGTCATGGACAGATGCATCTGCAACAGGTAGATTGGTGAGGACGAGATCAAGTAGGTTTTTCCCTCTTGTTGGTTCCCTCACCACCTGTCGCAGACCCAGTCTGGCAGCTATGTCCTTTAGGACTCGGCCAGCTCGGTCAGTTGTGGTGCTACCGAGCCACTCTTGGTGATGGACATTGAAGTCCCCCACCCAGAGTACATTTTGTGCCCTTGTTACTCTCAGTGCTTCTTCCAAGTGGTGTTCAACATGGAGGAGTACTGATTCATCAGCTGAGTGAGGGCGGTAGGTGGTAATTAGCAGGAGGTTTCCTTGCCCATGTTTGACTTGATGCCATGAGACTGTCGGAAGGGCAGTACTGAGGGAGCGCGGCACTGTCGGAGGGGCAGTACTGAGGGAGCGCGGCACCGTCGGAGGGGCAGTACTGAGGGAGTGCTGCACTGTCGGAGGGGCAGTACTGAGGGAGCGCTGCACTGTCGGAGGGGCAGTACTGAGGGAGCGCCGCACTGTCGGAGGGGGGCAGTACTGAGGGAGCGCCGCACTGTCGGAGGGGCAGTACTGAGGGAGTGCTGCACTGTCGGAGGGGCAGTACTGAGGGAGCGCCACACTGTCGGATGGGCAGTACTGAGGGAGCGCCGCACTGTCGGAGGGGTAGTCTTGAGGGAGCGCTGCACTGTTGGAGGGGCAGTACTGAGGGAGCGCTGCACTGTCAGAGGTGCCGTCTTTCAGATGAGATTTTAAACTGAGGCCCTGTCTGCAATATAGCATTTAATTTTTTTTGTGTATGGCTCATTCACAATTCTGCGCCCGCTCGGTATTTCCCATTTAAAAGCCGGTGAACCGGCTACGCAGGAGCTGCCGAGCACTGCGCTGCCGCGCGGCCTCACACCTTAATAGGAACGTTGCCCGTCTGCCCTCTTGGGTGGATGTAAAGGATCCCAGGGCACTATTTCGAAGAAGAGCAGGGGGTGTTATCCCGGGTGTCCTGGGGCCAATATTTATCCCTCAATCAACATCACTGAAAAACAGATGATCTGGTCATTATCACATTGCTGTTTGTGGGAGCTTGCTGTGCGCAATTTGGCTGCTGCGTTTCCCACATTACAACAGTGACTACACTTCAGAAAGTACTTCATTGGCTGTAAAGCGCTTTGGAGGTGTCCTGAGGTTGTGAAAGGCGCTATAGAAATGCAAGTCTTTCTTTTACCAGTTAATCATGAAATTGGAATTTTATTGAAGGATTTGGAAGAGCTGATTACCGCTGGTGTCACACACCCCACACGGTGGGAGGTTTGGGTTAAGGAATTCGTGCTTCTCCCTCCAGCTAACCTGCTTTAACACTTCACACATTCCCCGGCCTTGTTTGTGTCTTTTATTTGTCCAATGTCTCTCATCCTGCCTCCTTTTGTCTGACACTGTGGGGAAAGAGCAGGGGCGAGTGGGACTAGCTGGAGAGCTCGTTCAAAGAGCCAGCACTGGCACCATGGGCCGAATGGCCTCCTCCTGTGCTGTATCATTGTGTGATTCTATGAACCATCGCCTGCTCTCCATCTGATCACTTTACATCCCATTCTTTCTCTTTTCTTGTGTATATTTCTTATCCTCCGCTCCACTTTCCCCCCATCGCCTCCTTGTACTGCACAGCCCGTAAGCTGCAGGATCGAGACCAAGATTTGCGTCTAAATATTTCTGCATTCACTGATGCTCTAGCCAATGAACTGCTGCAATAGTGTTCCGCTGTAAGAAAGTTTCATCATGTCTCAGGGCAGCTCAATGCTCTTCACAGCCAATGAAGTGCAGTCAGTGGATATGAAGGTAATGTAACTGCAATGGAACACTCCCCCGCAGTCCAAACCCCGACAGGACGGATCCTTCAGGGCGTCTCGGATTTCAGGGTGATCTGACGGGACGTTCCTCATTACCCGGAATCTGTGACTGATTCCCACACCACCAGAGCAAAGTGATGTCCCTGATTCACATCGGGCTCGACGAGCAGTGATCCACACTCGCACACTCACTCTCACTCACTCACTCTCACACTCACTCACTCACTCACACACTCACACTCGCTCACTCACTCACTCAATCGCACACTCACTCACTCACCTCACTCACTCACTCAGTCGCACACTTACTCACTCACCTCACTCACTCACTCGCACACTCACTCATTCAATCTCACACTCACTCACTCCCACACTCACTCACTCGCACTCACTCATTCAATCTCACACTCACTCACTCCCACACTCACTCACTTACTCACTCTCACACTCACTCACACACTCACTCACTCTCACACACACACACTCACTCACTTACTCACTCTCACACTCACTCACACTCGCTTACACACTCACACTCACTCACTTACTCACTCTCACTCACACTCACTCACTCCTTCTCTTCTTAGGCAGTCCCTCAGCACTGAGGATGACTTGCTTCCACATTAAAAATGAGTTCTCAGGTGACTGATGAGTCCAATGCGGGACCTACAGTCTCTGTCACAGGTGGGGCAGACGGTGGTTGAAGGGGCGGGTGGGTGGGGTGCTTGGGTTGACGTGCGCTCCTTGCACTGCCTGCGCTTGGCTTCCGCTTGCTCCCGGCGAAGAGATTCGAGGTGTTCGGCACCTTCCCGGATGCTTCTCCTCCACTTTGTACGATCTTGGGCCAGGGATTCCCAGGTGTCGATGGGGATGTTACACTTTTTCAAGGAGGCTTTGAGGGTGTCCTTGAAGCGTTTCCTCTGCCCACCTGGGGCTCTCTTGCCGGAGCTCCGAGTAGAGTGCTTGTTTTGGGAGTCTTGTATCGGGCATGCGGACAATGTGACCCGTCCATCGGAGCTGATTGAGCGTGGTCAGAGCTTCGATGCTGGGGATGTTGGCCTGAGCAAGAACACTGACGTTGGTGCGCCTATCCTGCCAATGGATTTGCAGGATCTTGCAGAGGCAGCGTTGGTGGTACCTCTCCAGTGCTTTGAGGTGCCTGCTGTACATGGTCCATGTCTCTGAGGCATACAGCAGGGCAGGTATCACTGCTGCTCTGTAGACCATGAGCTTAGTGCCGGGTTTGAGGTCCTGGTCTTCAAACACTCCCTTCCTCAGGCGACCGAAGGCTGCACTGGCACACTGAAGGTGGTGTTGGACTTCGTCGTCGACGTCTGCCCTTGTTGACAGTAGGCTCCCGAGGTATGGAAAGTGGTCCACGTTGTCCAAGGCCTTGTCGTGGATTTTGATAATCGGGGGGCAGCACTGTGTGGCGGGGGCAGGTTGGTAGAGGACCTTTGTCTTATGGATGTTTCGTGTAAGGCCCATGCTCTCGTACGCTTCGGTGAAGGTGTTTACGATGGTTTGGAGTTTGACCTCCGAGTGAGCGCAGACGCAAGCATCGTCTGCATACTGTAATTCGACGACAGAGGGTGGGACGACCTTGGATCGGGACTGGAGACGACGGAGGTTGAACAGTTTCCCGTTTGTTCTGTAAATTAGCTCCACTCCAGTGGGGAACTTACTGAGGGTGAGATGGAGCATTGCAGCAAGGAAGATCGAGAAGAGCGTTGGTGCGATGACACAGCCTTGCTTGACCCCGGTTCGTACGTGAATTGGGTCTGTGGTGGAACCGTTGGTCAGGATCACGGCTTGCATGTCATCATGAAGCAGGCAGGGGATAGTGACAAACTTTTGAGGGCAGCCGAATTTGAGGAGGACACTCCATAATCCCTCACGGTTGACAGTGTCGAAGGCCTTTGTGAGATCAAAGAAGGCCATGTACAGCAGTTGGTGCTGTTCCCTGCATTTCTCTTGTAATTGACGTGCGGTGAAGATCATGTCCATTGTGCCCCTTAGTGGGCGGAATCCGCATTGCGACCCTGGGAGGAGCTCTTCAGCCACTGGGAGAAGGCGATTGAGGAGGATTCTTGCGATGACGTTCCTTGTGACAGAAAGCAGGAAAACTCCTCTGTAATTACCGCAATCGGACTTGTCACCTTTCTTGAAGATGGTCACAATTACGGCGTCTCTGAGATCCCCTGGCATGGTCTCCTCCTTCCAGATAAGAGAAATGAGTTCATGAATTCGCGCCAGTAGTGCTTCTCCGCCATGCTTTAGTGCCTCGGCGGGGATTCCATCTGCTCCTGAGGCCTTGTTGTTATTCAGTTGTCAGATGGCCTTTTCAACCTCATGCCGGGCTGGGGTTGTGCTGAGATGGTGGCGGGTAGCATGCTGCGGGATGGAGTTGAGGACACTCGTGTCGAAGACAGAGTCTCAGTTAAGGAGGTCTTTGAAGTGTTCCTTCCAGCGGGCACTGACTTCCTCCCTGTCCTTGATGAGTACCTCTTCGTTCTTGGCCCACAGTGGGGAAGGGCCTTGGGTGCTTGGGCCGTAGATGGTCTTGACTGCGCTAAAGAATCCACGTACGTCATGGTTGTCGGCTAGCTGCTGGATCTCCTGTGCTTTCTCCACCCACCATCTGTCCTTTAGGTCGCGAGTTTTTTGTTGGACCTCGACCTTCAGGCTTCTGTAGAGCTGCTTTCTTGCTCTCGAGTTCTGTTGCTGTTTCCAGATCAGGAATTTATAATGGGAAACAAAGAAATGGCAGACCAACTAAATTCATACTTTGGTTCTGTCTTCACAAAGGAGGACACAAATAACCTCCCAGAGATGCCGGGGAACATAGGGCCTGATGAAAGGGTGGAACTGAAAGAAATCAGTATTTGTAGGGAAATGGTGTTAGGAAAATTGATGGGGCTGAAGGCCGATAAATCCCCAGGGCCTGATAATCTACAACCCAGTGTACTTAAGGAAGTGGCCCTAGAAATAGTAGATGCATTGCTGGTCATCTTCCAGAACTCGATAGACTCTGGAACGGTACCCATGGATTGGCGGGTAGCGAATAGAAACATAGAAATATAGAAGATAGGAGCAGGAGTCGGCCATTCGGCCCCTCGAGCCTGCTCCGCCATTCAATGAGATCAGGGCTGATCATCCAAATTCAGTACCCTGTCCCTGCCTTCTCCCCATATCCCTTGATCCCTTTAGCCTTAAGAAATATATCTAACTCCTTCTTGAATATATTTAATGAATTGGCCTCAACTGCCTTTTGAGAATTCCACAGGTTCGCCACTCTCTGGGTGAAGAAATTTCTCCTCATCTCTGTCCTAAATGGCTTACACCTTACCTTTAGACTGTGACCCCTGATTCTGGACTCCCCGACCATCGGGAACATCCTTCCTGCATTTAGTCTGTCTAGTCCTGTTAGAATTTTATAAGTTTCAATGAGATCCCCTCTCATTCTTCTAAACTCCAGCGAGTACAAGTCCAATCGACCCAATCTCTCCTCATACGTCATTCCTGCCATCCCAGGTATCAGTCTGGTGAATCTTCGCTGCACTCCCTCCATGGCAAGAACATCCTTCCTAGATAAGGCGACCAAAACTGCACACAATACTCAAGGTGCGGTCTCACCAAGGCCCTGTACAACTGCAGCAAGACATCCTTGTTCCTGTACTCGAACCCTCTTGCTACGAAGGCCAACATACCATTTGCCTTCTTAACCGCCTGCTGCACCTGCATGCTTACCTTGTCTTGCTGCAGTTGTACAGGGCCTTGGTGAGACCACACCTTGAGTATTGTGTGCAGTTTTGGTCGTCTTACCTGAGGAAGGATGTTCTTGCCATGGAAGGAGTGCAGCGAAGATTCACCAGGCTGATACCTGGGATGGCAGGAATGACGTATGAGGAGAGATTGTGTCGATTGGGCTTATACTCACTGGAGTTTAGAAGATTGAGAGGGGATCTCATCAAAACCTATAAAATTCTATCAGGCCTAGACAGACTAGATGCAGGAAGGATGTTTCTGATGGCCGGGGAGTCCAGAACCAGGGGTCATAGTCTAAGGATAAGGGGTAAGCCATTTAGGACTGAAATGAGGAGGAATTTCTTCACTCAGAGAGTGGTGAGCCTGTGGAATTCTCTGCCACAGAGGGCGGTGGAGGCCAGTTCATTAAATATATTCAAGAAGGAGTTGGATATATTTCTTAAGGCTAAAGGGATCAAGGGATATGGGGAGAAGGCAGGGACAGGGTACTGAATTTGGATGAGCAGCCATGATCTCATTGAATGGCGGAGCAGGCTTGAAGGGCCGAATGGCCTACTCCTGCTCCTATCTTCTATGTTTCTATGTTTCTATGAATGCCTTGCACTTGCGACTTATTAGCTCCTGGATCTCCTGGTCATTCTCGTCAAACCAGTCTTGGTGTTTCCTGGTTGCGTGACCGAGCGTCTCTTCACAGGTACTGATTATGGAGGCCTTGAGTGCAGACCAGACGCTGTGGGCACTCTGTGCCTCTGAATCACTGGGAGTCGTCAGGTTGTTTGTGAGGCGCAGGCTGAATAGGGCTTTCTTAGCGGGGTCTTTGAGTGCTCCAGCGTTAATTTTCCTGCGGCATTGTTTCTGTTGCCGCCGCTGTTTTGGGGCTACATTGATGGAGATGACAGAATGGATTACGCGGTGGTCTGTCCAGCAGTCGTCAGCTCCTGTCATGGCGCGGGTGATGCGGATGTCCTTGCGGTCCCTCGCTCGGACGATGACGTAGTCCAGCAGGTGCCAGTGCTTGGAACGAGGGTGCTGCCACTCACTCACTCTCACACACACTCACTCTCACACACTCACTCACTTACACTCACTCACACACACACTCACTCACTTACACTCACTCACACACACACTCACTCTCACACTCACTCACACACTCACTCTCACACTCACTCACTCATTCTCACACTCACTCACTCTCACACTCGCTCACTCTCACTCACTCACACTCACTATCACTCAAACACTCACTCTCACACTCACTCTCACACTCACTTACTCACTCACTCTCACACTCACTTACTCACTCACTCTCACACTCACTCACTCTCACACTCGCTCACTCTCACACTCACTCACTCACACTCACTATCACTCAAACACTCACTCTCACACTCACTCTCACACTTACTCACTCACTCTCACACTCACTTACTCACTCACTCTCACACTCACTCACTCTCACACTCGCTCACTCTCACACTCACTCACTCACACTCACTATCACTCAAACACTCACTCTCACACTCACTCTCACACTTACTCACTCACTCTCACACTCACTTACTCACTCACTCTCACACTCACTCACTCTCACACTCACTCACTCTCACACTCACTCACACTCACACTCGCTCACACACTCACTCACTCACTCACTCACACTCGCTCACACACTCGCTCACACACTCACTTACTCACTCACTCACTCACACTCACTCACACTCACACTCACACTCACACTCGCTCACACACTCGCTCACACTCACACTCACTTACTCACTCACACTCACACTCGCTCACACATCATGCGACCGGTGCTCCCGTTAAGCTGCATGGCTGCACAACAATGTGCTGCTCCCGTGCAGCCGGCTCACCGGCCTTTAAATGGAAAATCCGCGCCCGTGTGGAATTCTGACTGGGCGGCGGAGCCTGTTATAGGGACCGCGCGACCCAAAAATAACTGTGAGGGAACATTGCCTCCGACTGCTTGATTGGAATGCTTCAGATAGCGGCAGTGAGAGGAGCATTATCTGTGGCCGCACCTCCCTGACATTCAGCCCGAATATCTTCTCGCTGCTCGCGGAGTGAGGGAGAATCACTCTGGGCTAGGTGTGCAGTGAAGTCATGAATGTGTTCAAATGTGATCAGCGTTGGGATTTCATTAAACACAGAGTGTGGAGCAGCTCTCTCCCCTCACACCCCAGCTTCCTGCAGGCTGAGGGCTTTAGTGGGCGTATGTTGCCTGGAAAGACGTTTAACTAGTAAATGGGGTTGAGGTGCAGATCACCTGTTACTGTGTAACGGGCTCGAGGAGCTGAATGGCCTCCTCCTGTTCCTGTGTAACAGGCTCGAGAAGCTGAATGGCCTCATCCTGTTCCTAATGTAACAGGCTTGAGGGGCTGAATGGCCTCCTTCTGTTCCTGTGTAACAGGCTCGAGGGGCTGAATGGCCTCCTCCTGTTCCTGTGTAACAGGCTCGAGGGGCTGAATGGCCGCCGCCTGTTTCTGTGTAACAGGTTCGAGGGGCTGAATGGCCTCCTCCTGTTCCTGTGTAACTGGCTCGAGGGGCTGAATGGCCTCCTCCTGTTCCTGTGTAACAGGCTCGAGGGGCTGAATGGCCGCCGCCTGTTTCTGAGTAACAGGTTCGAGGGGCTGAATGGCCTCCTCCTGTTCCTGTGTAACAGGCTCGAGGGGCTGAATGGCCTCCTCCTGTTCCTGTGTAACAGGCTCGAGGGGCTGAATGGCCTCCTCCTGTTCCTGTGTAACAGGCTCGAGGGGCTGAATGGCCTCCTCCTCTTCCTGTGTAACAGGCTCGAGGGGCTGAATGATCTCCTCCTGTTCCTGTGTAATGAGCTCGAGGGGCTGAATGGCCTCCTCCTGTTCCTAATGTAACAGGCTCGAGGGGCTGAATGGCCTCCTTCTGTTCCTGTGTAACTGGCTAGATTGGCTGAATGACCTCCTCCTGTTCCTGTGTAACAGGCTCGAGGGGCTGAATGGCCTCCTCCTGTTTATGTGTAACAGACTCGAGGGGCTGAATGGCCTCCTTCTTTTCCTGGGTAACAGGCTTGAGGGGCTGAATGGCCTCCTCCTGTTCGTATGTAACGGGCTCGAGGGGCTGAATGGCCTCCTCCTGTTACGGTGTAACAGGCTCGAGGGGCTGAATGGCCTCCTCCTGTTTATGTGTAACAGACTCGAGGGGCTGAATGGCCTCCTTCTTTTCCTGGGTAACAGGCTTGAGGGGCTGAATGGCCTCCTTCTGTTCCTGTGTAACAGGCTTGAGGGGATGAATGGCCTCCTCCTGTTCCTGTGTAACAGGCTCGAGGTTCTGAATGGCCGCCGCCTGTTTCTGTGTAACAGGTTCGAGGGGCTGAATGGCCTCCTCCTGTTCCTAATGTAACAGGCTTGAGGGGCTGAATGGCCTCCTTCTGTTCCTGTGTAACAGGCTCGAGGGGCTGAATGGCCTCCTCCTGTTCCTGTGTAACAGGCTCGAGGGGCTGAATGGCCGCCGCCTGTTTCTGTGTAACAGGCTCGAGGGGCTGAATGGCCTCCTCCTCTTCCTGTGTAACAGGCTCGAGGGGCTGAATGGCCTCCTCCTGTTCCTGTGTAACAGGCTCGAGGGGCTGAATGGCCTCCTCCTCTTCCTGTGTAACAGACTCGAGGGGCTGAATGGCCTCCTTCTTTTCCTGGGTAACAGGCTTGAGGGGCTGAATGGGACGACCTTGGATCGGGACTGGAGGCGACGGAGGTTGAACAGTTTCCCGTCTGTTCTGTAAATTAGCTCCGCTCCAGTGGGAAGCTTACTGAGGGTGAGATGGAGCATTGCAGCAAGGAAGATCGAGAAGAGCGTTGGTGCGATGACACAGCCTTGCTTGACCCCGGTTCGTATGTGAATTGGGTCTGTGGTGGAACCGTTGGTCAGGATCACGGCTTGCATGCCGTCGTGAATCAGGCGGAGGATAGTGACAAACTTTTGAGGGCAGCCGAATTTGAGGAGGACACTCCATAATCCCTCACGGTTGACAGTGTCGAAGGCCTTTGTGAGATCAAAGAAGGCCATGTACAGTGGTTGGTGCTGTTCCCTGCATTTCTCTTGCAATTGACGTGCGGTGAAGATCATGTCCATTGTGCCCCTTAGTGGACGGAATCCGCACTGCGACTCTGGGAGGAGCTCTTCGGCCACTGGGAGAAGGCGATTGAGGAGGATTCTTGCGATGACTTTCCCTGTGGCAGACAGCAGGGAAACTCCTCTGTAATTACCGCAATTGGACTTGTCACCTTTCTTGAAGATGGTCACAATTACGGCGTCTCTGAGATCCCCTGGCATACTCTCTTCCTTCCAGATAAGAGAAATGAGTTCATGAATTCGCGCCAGTAGTGCTTCTCCACCATGCTTTAGTGGCTCGGCGGGGATTCCATCTGCTCCTGAGGCCTTGTTGTTCTTCAGTTGTCGGATGGCCTTTTCAACCTCATGCCGGGCTGGGGTTGTGCTGAGATGGTGGCGGGTAGCATGCTGTGGGATGGAGTTGAGGACACTCGTGTCGAAGACAGAGTCTCGGTTAAGGAGATGTTTGAAGTGCTCCTTCCAGCGGGCACTGACTGCTTCCCTGTCCTTGACGAGTACCTCTCCGTTCTTGGCTCGCAGTGGGGAAGGGCCTTGGGTGCTTGGGCCCTAGATGGTCTTGACTGCGCTAAAGAATCCACACACGTCGTGGTTGTCAGCTAGCTGCTGGATCTCCTGCGCTTTCTCCACCCACCATCTGTTCTTTATGTCGCGAGTTTTTTGTTGGACCTCAGCCTTCAGGCTTCTGTAGAGCTGCTTTCTTGCTCTCGAGTTCTGTTGCTGTTTCCAGATCAGGAATGCCTTGCGCTTGCAGCTTATTAGCTCCTGGATCTCCTGGTCATTCTCGTCAAACCAGTCTTGGTGTTTCCTGGTTGAGTGACCGAGTGTCTCTTCACAGGTGCTGATTATGGAGGCTTTGAGTGCAGACCAGACGCTGTGGGCACTCTGTGTCTCTGCATCACTGGGAGTCATCAGGTTGTTTGTGAGGCGCAGGCTGAATAGGGCTTTCTTAGCGGGGTCTTTGAGTGCTCCAGTGTTGATTTTCCTGCGGCATTGTTTCTGTTGCCGCCGCTGTTTTGGGGCTACATTGATGGAGATGACAGAGCGGATTAGGCGGTGATCTGTCCAGCAGTCGTCAGTTCCTGTCATGGCGCGGGTGATGCGGACGTCCTTGCGGTCCCTCGCTCAGATGATGACGTAGTCCAGCAGGTGCCAGTGCTTGGAACGAGGGTGCTGCCACTCACTCACACACACTCACACTCACACTCACTCTCACACACTCACTCACACTCACTCACTCACACACACACTCACTCTCACACTCACTCTCACACACTCACTCACACTCACTCACTATCACTCAAACACTCACTCTCACACTCACTCTCACACTTACTCACACTCTCACACTCTCACACTCACTCTCACACTTACTTACTCACTCACTCTCACTCACTTACTCACTCACTCTCACACTCACTCACTCTCACACTCACTCACTCTCACACTTACTCACTTACTCTCACACTCGCTCACTCCTTCACTCACTTACTCACTCACTCACTCACTCCTTCACTCACACACTCACTCACACTCACTCACTATCACTCAAACACTCACACTCACACTCACTCTCACACTTACTCACTTACTCACTCACTCTCACACTCACTTACTCACTCATTCTCACACTCACTTACTCACTCACTCTCACTCACTTACTCACTCACTCTCACACTCACTCACTCTCACACTCACTCACTCTCACACTCACTCACTCTCACACTTACTCACTTACTCTCACACTCGCTCACTCCTTCACTCACTTACTCACTCACTCACTCACTCCTTCATTCACACACTCACTCACACTCACACTTACTCACTTACTCTCACACTCGCTCACTCCTTCACTCACTTACTCACTCACTCACACTCGCTCACACACTCACTCACACTCACACTCACACTCGCTCACACATCATGCGACCGGTGCTCCCGTTAAGCTGCATGGCTGCACAACAATGTGCTGCTCCTGTGCAGCCGGCTCACCGGCCTTTAAATGGAAAATCCGCGCCCGTGTGGAATTCTGACTGGGCGGCGGAGCCTGTTAAAGGGACCGCGCGGCCCAAAAATAACTGAGAGGGAACATTGCCTCCGACTGCTTGAATGGAATACTTCAGATAGCGGCAGTGAGAGGAGCATTATCTGTGGCCGCACCTCCCTGACATTCAGCCCGAATATCTTCTCGCTGCTAGCGGAGTGAGGGAGAATCACTCTGGGCTAGGTGTGTAGTGACGTCATGAATGTGTTCAAATGTGGTCAGCTTTGGGATTTCATTAAACACAGAGTGTGGAGCAGCTCTCTCCCCTCACACCCCAGCTTCCTGCAGGCTGCGGGCTTTAGTGGGCATATGTTGCCTGGAAAGACGTTTAACTAGTAAATGGGGTTGAGGTGCAGATCACCTGTTACTGTGTAACGGGCTCGAGAAGCTGAATGGCCTCCTCCTGTTCCTGTGTAACAGGCTCGAGAGGCTGAATGGCCGCCGCCTGTTTCTGTGTAACAGGTTCGAGGGGCTGAATGGCCTCCTCCTGTTCCTAATGTAACAGGCTTGAGGGGCTGAATGGCCTCCTTCTGTTCCTGTGTAACAGGCTCGAGGGGCTGAATGGCCGCCGCCTGTTTCTGTGTAACAGGTTCGAGGGGCTGAATGGCCTCCTCCTGTTCCTGTGTAACAGGCTCGAGGGGCTGAATGGCCTCCTCCTGTTCCTGTGTAACAGGCTCGAGGGGCTGAATGGCCTCCTCCTGTTCCTGTGTAACAGGCTTGAGAAGCTGAATGGCCTCACCCTGTTCCAAATGTAACAGGCTTGAGGGGCTGAATGGCCTCCTCCTGTTCCTGTGTAACAGGCTCGAGGGGCTGAATGGCCGCTGCCTGTTTCTGAGTAACAGGTTCGAGGGGCTGAATGGCCTCCTCCTGTTCCTGTGTAACAGGCTCGAGGGGCTGAATGGCCTCCTCCTGTTCCTGTGTAACAGGCTCGAGGGGCTGAATGGCCTCCTCCTCTTCCTGTGTAACAGGCTCGAGGGGCTGAATGATCTCCTCCTGTTCCTGTGTAATGAGCTCGAGGGGCTGAATGGCCTCCTCCTCTTCCTACTGTAACAGGCTCGAGGGGCTGAATGGCCTCCTTCTGTTCCTGTGTAACTGGCTAGATTGGCTGAATGACCTCCTCCTGTTCCTGTGTAGCAGGCTCGAGGGGCTGAATGGCCTCCTCCTGTTCCTGTGTAACAGGCTCGAGGGGCTGAATGGCCTCCTCCTGTTTATGTGTAACAGACTTGAGGGGCTGAATGGCCTCCTTCTTTTCCTGAGTAACAGGCTTGAGGGGCTGAGTGGCCTCCTCCTGTTCGTATGTAACGGGCTCGAGGGGCTGAATGGCCTCCTCCTGTTACTGTGTAACAGGCTCGAGGGGCTGAATGGCCTCCTCCTGTTTATGTGTAACAGACTCGAGGGGCTGAATGGCCTCCTCCTGTTTATGTGTAACAGACTCGAGGGGCTGAATGGCCTCCTTCTTTTCCTGGGTAACAGGCTTGAGGGGCTGAATGGCCTCCTCCTGTTCGTATGTAACAGGCTCGAGGGGCTGAATGGCCTCCTCCTGTTTATGTGTAACAGACTCGAGGGGCTGAATGGCCTCCTTCTTTTCCTGGGTAACAGGCTTGCGGGGCTGAATGGCCTCCTTCTGTTCCTGTGTAACAGGCTTGAGGGGATGAATGGCCTCCTCCTGTTCCTGTGTAACAGGCTCGAGGTTCTGAATGGCCGCCGCCTGTTTCTGTGTAACAGGTTCGAGGGGCTGAATGGCCTCCTCCTGTTCCTAATGTAACAGGCTTGAGGGGCTGAATGGCCTCCTTCTGTTCCTGTGTAACAGGCTCGAGGGGCTGAATGGCCTCCTCCTGTTCCTGTGTAACAGGCTCGAGGGGCTGAATGGCCGCCGCCTGTTTCTGTGTAACAGGCTCGAGGGGCTGAATGGCCTCCTCCTCTTCCTGTGTAACAGGCTCGAGGGGCTGAATGGCCTCCTCCTGTTCCTGTGTAACAGGCTCGAGGGGCTGAATGGCCTCCTCCTCTTCCTGTGTAACAGACTCGAGGGGCTGAATGGCCTCCTTCTTTTCCTGGGTAACAGGCTTGAGGGGCTGAATGGGACGACCTTGGATCGGGACTGGAGGCGACGGAGGTTGAACAGTTTCCCGTCTGTTCTGTAAATTAGCTCCGCTCCAGTGGGAAGCTTACTGAGGGTGAGATGGAGCATTGCAGCAAGGAAGATCGAGAAGAGCGTTGGTGCGATGACACAGCCTTGCTTGACCCCGGTTCGTATGTGAATTGGGTCTGTGGTGGAACCGTTGGTCAGGATCACGGCTTGCATGCCGTCGTGAATCAGGCGGAGGATAGTGACAAACTTTTGAGGGCAGCCGAATTTGAGGAGGACACTCCATAATCCCTCACGGTTGACAGTGTCGAAGGCCTTTGTGAGATCAAAGAAGGCCATGTACAGTGGTTGGTGCTGTTCCCTGCATTTCTCTTGCAATTGACGTGCGGTGAAGATCATGTCCATTGTGCCCCTTAGTGGACGGAATCCGCACTGCGACTCTGGGAGGAGCTCTTCGGCCACTGGGAGAAGGCGATTGAGGAGGATTCTTGCGATGACTTTCCCTGTGGCAGACAGCAGGGAAACTCCTCTGTAATTACCGCAATTGGACTTGTCACCTTTCTTGAAGATGGTCACAATTACGGCGTCTCTGAGATCCCCTGGCATACTCTCTTCCTTCCAGATAAGAGAAATGAGTTCATGAATTCGCGCCAGTAGTGCTTCTCCACCATGCTTTAGTGGCTCGGCGGGGATTCCATCTGCTCCTGAGGCCTTGTTGTTCTTCAGTTGTCGGATGGCCTTTTCAACCTCATGCCGGGCTGGGGTTGTGCTGAGATGGTGGCGGGTAGCATGCTGTGGGATGGAGTTGAGGACACTCGTGTCGAAGACAGAGTCTCGGTTAAGGAGATGTTTGAAGTGCTCCTTCCAGCGGGCACTGACTGCTTCCCTGTCCTTGACGAGTACCTCTCCGTTCTTGGCTCGCAGTGGGGAAGGGCCTTGGGTGCTTGGGCCCTAGATGGTCTTGACTGCGCTAAAGAATCCACACACGTCGTGGTTGTCAGCTAGCTGCTGGATCTCCTGCGCTTTCTCCACCCACCATCTGTTCTTTAGGTCGTGAGTTTTTTGTTGGACCTCAGCCTTCAGGCTTCTGTAGAGCTGCTTTCTTGCTCTCGAGTTCTGTTGCTGTTTCCAGATCAGGAATGCCTTGCGCTTGCAGCTTATTAGCTCCTGGATCTCCTGGTCATTCTCGTCAAACCAGTCTTGGTGTTTCCTGGTTGAGTGACCGAGTGTCTCTTCACAGGTGCTGATTATGGAGGCTTTGAGTGCAGACCAGACGATGTGGGCACTCTGTGTCTCTGCATCACTGGGAGTCATCAGGTTGTTTGTGAGGCGCAGGCTGAATAGGGCTTTCTTAGCGGGGTCTTTGAGTGCTCCAGTGTTGATTTTCCTGCGGCATTGTTTCTGTTGCCGCCGCTGTTTTGGGGCTACATTGATGGAGATGACAGAACGGATTACGCGGTGATCTGTCCAGCAGTCGTCAGTTCCTGTCATGGCGCGGGTGATGCGGACGTCCTTGCGGTCCCTCGCTCAGATGATGACGTAGTCCAGCAGGTGCCAGTGCTTGGAACGAGGGTGCTGCCACTCACTCACACACACTCACACTCACACTCACTCTCACACACTCACTCACACTCACTCACTCACACACACACTCACTCTCACACTCACTCTCACACACTCACTCACACTCACTCACTATCACTCAAACACTCACTCTCACACTCACTCTCACACTTACTCACACTCTCACACTCTCACACTCACTCTCACACTTACTTACTCACTCACTCTCACTCACTTACTCACTCACTCTCACACTCACTCACTCTCACACTCACTCACTCTCACACTTACTCACTTACTCTCACACTCGCTCACTCCTTCACTCACTTACTCACTCACTCACTCACTCCTTCACTCACACACTCACTCACACTCACTCACTATCACTCAAACACTCACACTCACACTCACTCTCACACTTACTCACTTACTCACTCACTCTCACACTCACTTACTCACTCATTCTCACACTCACTTACTCACTCACTCTCACTCACTTACTCACTCACTCTCACACTCACTCACTCTCACACTCACTCACTCTCACACTTACTCACTTACTCTCACACTCGCTCACTCCTTCACTCACTTACTCACTCACTCACTCACTCCTTCACTCACACACTCACTCACACTCACACTTACTCACTTACTCTCACACTCGCTCACTCCTTCACTCACTTACTCACTCACTCACACTCGCTCACACACTCACTCACACTCACACTCACACTCGCTCACACATCATGCGACCGGTGCTCCCGTTAAGCTGCATGGCTGCACAACAATGTGCTGCTCCTGTGCAGCCGGCTCACCGGCCTTTAAATGGAAAATCCACGCCCGTGTGGAATTCTGACTGGGCGGCGGAGCCTGTTAAAGGGACCGCGCGGCCCAAAAATAACTGAGAGGGAACATTGCCTCCGACTGCTTGAATGGAATACTTCAGATAGCGGCAGTGAGAGGAGCATTATCTGTGGCCGCACCTCCCTGACATTCAGCCCGAATATCTTCTCGCTGCTAGCGGAGTGAGGGAGAATCACTCTGGGCTAGGTGTGTAGTGACGTCATGAATGTGTTCAAATGTGGTCAGCTTTGGGATTTCATTAAACACAGAGTGTGGAGCAGCTCTCTCCCCTCACACCCCAGCTTCCTGCAGGCTGCGGGCTTTAGTGGGCATATGTTGCCTGGAAAGACGTTTAACTAGTAAATGGGGTTGAGGTGCAGATCACCTGTTACTGTGTAACGGGCTCGAGAAGCTGAATGGCCTCCTCCTGTTCCTGTGTAACAGGCTCGAGAGGCTGAATGGCCTCATCCTGTTCCTAATGTAACAGGCTTGAGGGGCTGAATGGCCTCCTTCTGTTCCTGTGTAACAGGCTCGAGGGGCTGAATGGCCGCCGCCTGTTTCTGTGTAACAGGTTCGAGGGGCTGAATGGCCTCCTCCTGTTCCTGTGTAACAGGCTCGAGGGGCTGAATGGCCTCCTCCTGTTCCTGTGTAACAGGCTCGAGGGGCTGAATGGCCTCCTCCTGTTCCTGTGTAACAGGCTCGAGGGGCTGAATGGCCTCCTCCTGTTCCTGTGTAACAGGCTTGAGAAGCTGAATGGCCTCACCCTGTTCCAAATGCAACAGGCTTGAGGGGCTGAATGGCCTCCTCCTATTCATGTGTAACTGGCTCGAGGGGCTGAATGGCCTCCTCCTGTTCCTGTGTAACAGGCTCGAGGGGCTGAATGGCCGCTGCCTGTTTCTGAGTAACAGGTTCGAGGGGCTGAATGGCCTCCTCCTGTTCCTGTGTAACAGGCTCGAGGGGCTGAATGGCCTCCTCCTGTTCCTGTGTAACAGGCTCGAGGGGCTGAATGGCCTCCTCCTCTTCCTGTGTAACAGGCTCGAGGGGCTGAATGGCCTCCTCCTCTTCCTGTGTAACAGGCTCGAGGGGCTGAATGATCTCCTCCTGTTCCTGTGTAATGAGCTCGAGGGGCTGAATGGCCTCCTCCTCTTCCTACTGCAACAGGCTCGAGGGGCTGAATGGCCTCCTTCTGTTCCTGTGTAACTGGCTAGATTGGCTGAATGACCTCCTCCTGTTCCTGTGTAGCAGGCTCAAGGGGCTGAATGGCCTCCTCCTGTTCCTGTGTAACAGGCTCGAGGGGCTGAATGGCCTCCTCCTGTTTATGTGTAACAGACTTGAGGGGCTGAATGGCCTCCTTTTCCTGAGTAACAGGCTTGAGGGGCTGAGTGGCCTCCTCCTGTTCGTATGTAACGGGCTCGAGGGGCTGAATGGCCTCCTCCTGTTACTGTGTAACAGGCTCGAGGGGCTGAATGGCCTCCTCCTGTTTATGTGTAACAGACTCGAGGGGCTGAATGGCCTCCTTCTTTTCCTGGGTAACAGACTTGAGGGGCTGAATGGCCACCTTCTGTTCCTGTGTAACAGGCTCGAGGGGCTGAATGGCCGCCGCCTGTTTGTGTGTAACAGGTTCGAGGGGCTGAATGGCCTCCTCCTGTTCCTAATGTAACAGGCTTGAGGGGCTGAATGGCCTCCTTCTGTTCCTGTGTAACAGGCTCGAGGGGCTGAATGGCCTCCTCCTGTTCCTGTGTAACAGGCTCCAGGGGCTGAATGGCCGCCGCCTGTTTCTGTGTAACAGGTTCGAGGGGCTGAATGGCCTCCTCCTGTTCCTGTGTAACAGGCTCGAGGGGCTGAATGGCCTCCTCCTGTTCCTGTGTAACAGGCTCGAGGGGCTGAATGGCCTCCTCCTCTTCCTGTGTAACAGGCTCGAGGGGCTGAATGATCTCCTCCTGTTCCTGTGTAACGAGCTCGAGGGGCTGAATGGCCTCCTCCTGTTCCTAATGTAACAGGCTCGAGGGGCTGAATGGCCTCCTTCTGTTTGTGTGTAACTGGCTAGATTGGCTGAATGACCTCCTCCTGTTCCTGTGTAACAGGCTCGAGGGGCTGAATGGCCTCCTCCTGTTCCTGTGTAACAGGCTCGAGGGGCTGACTGGCCTCCTCCTGTTCCTAATGTAACAGGCTCGAGGGGCTGAATGCCCTCCTCCTGTTCCTAATGTAACAGGCTCGAGGGGCTGAATGGCCTCCTCCTGTTCCTGTGTAACAGGCTCGAGGGGCTGAATGGCCTCCTCCTCTTCCTGTGTAACAGGCTCGAGGGGCTGAATGGCCTCCTCCTGTTCCTGTATTACAGGCTCGAGGGGCTGAATGGCCTCCTCCTCTTCCTGTGTAACAGGCTCGAGGGGCTGAATGATCTCCTCCTGTTCCTGTGTAACGAGCTCGAGGGGCTGAATGGCCTCCTTCTGTTCCTGTGTAACTGGCTAGATTGGCTGAATGACCTCCTCCTGTTCCTGTGTAACAGGCTCGAGGGGCTGAATGGCCTCCTCCTGTTCCTGTGTAACAGGCTCGAGGGGCTGAATGGCCTCCTGCTGTTTATGTGTAACAGACTCGAGGGGCTGAATGGCCTCCTTCTTTTCCTGGGTAACAGGCATCAGGGGGTTAATGGCCTCCTTCTGTTCCTGTGTAACAGGCTCGAGGGGCTGAATGGCCTCCTCCTGTTCCTGTGTAACAGGCTCGAGGGGCTGAATGGCCGCCGCCTGTTTCTGTGTAACAGGTTTGAGGAGCTGAATGGCCTCCTCCTGTTCCTAATGTAACAGGCTTGAGGGGCTGAATGGCCTCCTTCTGTTCCTGTGTAACAGGCTCGAGGGGCTGAATGGCCTCCTCCTGTTCCTGTGTAACAGGCTCAAGGGGCTGAATGGCCACCGCCTGTTTCTGTGTAACAGGTTCGAGGGGCTGAATGGCCTCCTCCTGTTCCTGTGTAACAGGCTCGAGGGGCTGAATGGCCTCCTCCTGTTCCTGTGTAACAGGCTCGAGGGGCTGAATGGCCTCCTCCTCTTCCTGTGTAACAGGCTCGAGGGGCTGAATGATCTCCTCCTGTTCCTGTGTAACGAGCTCGAGGGGCTGAATGGCCTCCTCCTGTTCCTAATGTAACAGGCTCGAGGGGCTGAATGGCCTCCTTCTGTTCGTGTGTAACTGGCTAGATTGGCTGAATGACCTCCTCCTGTTCCTGTGTAACAGGCTCGAGGGGCTGAATGGCCTCCTCCTGTTCCGGTGTAACAGGCTCGAGGGGCTGAATGGCCTCCTCCTGTTCCTAATGTAACAGGCTCGAGGGGCTGAATGCCCTCCTCCTGTTCCTAATGTAACAGGCTCGAGGGGCTGAATGGCCTCCTCCTGTTCCTGTGTAACAGGCTCGAGGGGCTGAATGGCCTCCTCCTGTTCCTGTGTAACAGGCTCGAGGGGCTGAATGGCCTCCTCCTCTTCCTGTGTAACAGGCTCGAGGGGCTGAATGGCCTCCTCCTGTTCCTAATGTAACAGGCTCGATGGGCTGAATGCCCTCCTCCTGTTCCTAATGTAACAGGCTCGAGGGGCTGAATGGCCTCCTCCTGTTCCTGTGTAACAGGCTCGAGGGGCTGAATGGCCTCCTCCTGTTCCTGTGTAACAGGCTCGAGGGGCTGAATGGCCTCCTCCTGTTCCTGTGTAACAGGCTCGAGGGGCTGAATGGCCTCCTCCTGTTCCTAATGTAACAGGCTCGATGGGCTGAATGCCCTCCTCCTGTTCCTAATGTAACAGGCTCGAGGGGCTGAATGGCCTCCTCCTGTTCCTGTGTAACAGGCTCGAGGGGCTGAATGGCCTCCTGCTGTTTATGTGTAACAGACTCGAGGGGCTGAATGGCCTCCTTCTTTTCCTGGGTAACAGGCATCAGGGGGTTAATGGCCTCCTTCTGTTCCTGTGTAACAGGCTCGAGGGGCTGAATGGCCTCCTCCTGTTCCTGTGTAACAGGCTCGAGGGGCTGAATGGCCGCCGCCTGTTTCTGTGTAACAGGTTTGAGGAGCTGAATGGCCTCCTCCTGTTCCTAATGTAACAGGCTTGAGGGGCTGAATGGCCTCCTTCTGTTCCTGTGTAACAGGCTCGAGGGGCTGAATGGCCTCCTCCTGTTCCTGTGTAACAGGCTCAAGGGGCTGAATGGCCACTGCCTGTTTCTGTGTAACAGGTTCGAGGGGCTGAATGGCCTCCTCCTGTTCCTGTGTAACAGGCTCGAGGGGCTGAATGGCCTCCTCCTGTTCCTGTGTAACAGGCTCGAGGGGCTGAATGGCCTCCTCCTCTTCCTGTGTAACAGGCTCGAGGGGCTGAATGATCTCCTCCTGTTCCTGTGTAACGAGCTCGAGGGGCTGAATGGCCTCCTCCTGTTCCTAATGTAACAGGCTCGAGGGGCTGAATGGCCTCCTTCTGTTCGTGTGTAACTGGCTAGATTGGCTGAATGACCTCCTCCTGTTCCTGTGCAACAGGCTCGAGGGGCTGAATGGCCTCCTCCTGTTCCTGTGTAACAGGCTCGAGGGGCTGAATGGCCTCCTCCTGTTCCTAATGTAACAGGCTCGAGGGGCTGAATGCCCTCCTCCTGTTCCTAATGTAACAGGCTCGAGGGGCTGAATGGCCTCCTCCTGTTCCTGTGTAACAGGCTCGAGGGGCTGAATGGCCTCCTCCTGTTCCTGTGTAACAGGCTCGAGGGGCTGAATGGCCTCCTCCTGTTCCTGTGTAACAGGCTCGAGGGGCTGAATGGCCTCCTCCTGTTCCTAATGTAACAGGCTCGATGGGCTGAATGCCCTCCTCCTGTTCCTAATGTAACAGGCTCGAGGGGCTGAATGGCCTCCTCCTGTTCCTGTGTAACAGGCTCGAGGGGCTGAATGGCCTCCTCCTGTTCCTGTGTAACATGCTCGAGGGGCTGAATGGCCTCCTCCTGTTCCTGTGTAACAGGCTCGAGGGGCTGCATGGCCTCCTCCTGTTCCTGTGTTACAGGCTCGAGGGGCTGAATGGCCTCCTCCTCTTCCTGTGTAACAGGCTCGAGGGGCTGAATGATCTCCTCCTGTTCCTGTGTAACGAGCTCGAGGGGCTGAATGTCCTCCTTCTGTTCCTGTGTAACTGGCTAGATTGGCTGAATGACCTCCTCCTGTTCCTGTGTAACAGGCTCGAGGGGCTGAATGGCCTCCTCCTGTTCCTGTGTAACAGGCTCGAGGGGCTGAATGGCCTCCTCCTGTTTATGTGTAACAGACTCGAGGGGCTGAATGGCCTCCTTCTTTTCCTGGGTAACAGGCATGAGGGGCTGAATGGCCTCCTTCTGTTCCTGTGTAACAGGCTCGAGGGGCTGAATGGCCTCCTCCTGTTCCTGTGTAACAGGCTCGAGGGGCTGAATGGCCTCCTCCTGTTCCTGTGTAACAGGCTCGAGGGGCTGAATGGCCTCCTCCTGTGTATGTGTAACAGACTCGAGGGGCTGAATGGCCTCCTTCTTTTCCTGGGTAACAGGCTTGAGGGGCTGAATGGCCTCCTCCTGTTCGTATGTAACGGGCTCGAGGGGCTGAATGGCCTCCTCCTGTTACTGTGTAACAGGCTCGAGGGGCTGAATGGCCGCCTCCTGTTTATGTGTAACAGGTTCGAGGGGCTGAATGGCCTCCTCCTGTTACTGTGTAACAGGCTCGAGGGGCTGAATGGCCGCCTCCTGTTTATGTGTAACAGGTTCGAGGGGCTGAATGGCCTCCTCCTGTTCCTGTGTAACAGGCTCGAGAGGGGCTGAATGGCCTCCTCCTGTTCCTGTGCAACAGGCTCGAGAGGGGCTGAATGGCCTCCTCCTGTTTCTGTGTAACAGGTTCGAGGGGCTGAATGGCCTCCTCCTGTTCCTGTGCAACAGGCTCAAGAGGGGCTGTATGGCCTCCTCCTGTTTATGTGTAACAGGTTCGAGGGGCTGAATGGCCTCCTCCTGTTCCTGTGTAACAGGCTCAAGGGGGCTGAATGGCCTCCTCCTGTTCCTGTGTAACAGGCTCGAGGGGCTGAATGGCCTCCTCCTGTTCCTGTGTAACAGGCTCGAGGGGCTGAATGGCCTCCTCCTGTTCCTGTGTAACAGGCTCAAGGGGGCTGAATGGCCTCCTCCTGTTCCTGTGTAACAGGCTCGAGGGGCTGAATGGCCTCCTCCTGTTCCTGTGTAACAGGCTCAAGGGGGCTGAATGGCCTCCTCCTGTTCCTGTGTAACAGGCTCGAGGGGGCTTAATGGCCTCCTCCTGTTACTAATGTTCGTATTCAACGCTGTTTTAAATGTGTAGAATTACTCAAAAAAAGGTTTTGGACGTACGTTTTGATTGTAGGCCTGTGTGATGCTCTCCTGAAACCTCCTCAGTTCCAATTCCGCCGTCTCGCTCAAGCCCACAAGTGCATTCTTCAAAGTTGCTTCATCGTATCCCATTCCAATACGTTTGTTGAGCTGCCGAATTAAAACCTTTGACCTTTCGATTCTCTGACTCACGGTGTGTAAATCCTGTAGGACAGAGAGGTTTAAAAAATGTGGGGACTATAAACACACAGTCACATCTCAAATGAGGTTATCGAGAGACATTTAAAGCATTGATCATTCTGATTGCAGTTTGGTAGCAATGTGATACAACAACAACTTGTATTTACATAGCGCCTTTAACACATTAAAACATCCCACGGCGCATATAGAAACATAGAAACATAGAAGATAGGAGCAGGAGTAGGCCATTCGGCCCCTCGAGCCTGCTCCGCCATTCAATGAGATCATGGCTGATCATCCAAACTCAGTACCCTGTCCCTGCCTTCTCCCCATATCCCTTGATCCCTTTAGCCTTAAGAAATATATCCAACTCCTTCTTGAATATATTTAATGAATTGGCCTCTACTGCCTTCTGTGGTAGAGAATTCCACAGGTTCACCACTCTCTGGGTGAAGAAATTCCTCCTCATCTCTGTCCTAAATGGCTTACCCCTTATCCTTAGACTGTGACCCCTGGTTCTGGACTCCCCAACCATCGGGAACATCCTTCCTGCATCTAGTCTGTCTAGTCCTGTTAGAATTTTATAAGTTTCAATGAGATCCCCTCTCATTCTTCTAAACTCCAGCGAGTATAAGCCCAATTGACCCAATCTCAATTCAATTCAATTCAATTCAATTTTATTTGTCATATATGCAGCAGACGTGTGTACTGCACAATGAAATGTTGATTTTTACGAGTCCTCCCAACATTGGAATAAATATGGCATAACAATGATAAAAATACTAATAGAAATACTAATAGAAATACAGTAATAATAAATAAAACAACAGTAATAAAATAATAATAAATTAATCGTTCATGAGTCTTATGGCCTGGGGGTAGAAGCTGTTTCGAAACCTGCTGGTACGAGACCGTATGCTTCGGTATCTCTTACCAGACGGGAGCAGGGCGAAGAGGTTGTGGCTGGGGTGACTCACGTCTTTAATGATTCTCAGGGCCTTCCCCCGGCACCTCTCGGGGTAGATATCCTGCACAGCAGGTAGTTTAATTCCTATAGGGTGTTGTGCAGCTTTCACTACCATCTGTAGAGCCTTGCGGTCTGTGGCGGTGCAGTTGCCATACCAGGTAGTGATGCAGCCGGACAGGATACTCTCGATGGTGCACCGGTAGAAGTTGGTGAGAATCTGGGGGGCCATTCCAAATTTCTTCATTCTCCTGCGGAAGAACAGGCGTTGGCATGCCTTCTTGGTTACAATGTCGATGTGATGGGACCACGTTAAGTCCTCCGTAATGAAAACACCCAGGAATTTGAAGCTGCTGACCCTCTCCACCTCACCAATCTCTCCTCATACGTCATTCCTGCCATCCCTGGTATCAGCCTGGTGAATCTTCGCTGCACTCCTTCCATGGCAAGAACATCCTTCCTCAGATAAGGCGACCAAAACTGCACACAGTACTCAAGATGTGGTCTCACCAAGGCCCTGTACAACTGCAGCAAGACATCCTTGTTCCTGTACTCAAACCCTCTCGCTACGAAGGCCAACATACCATTTGCCTTCCCAATTCAATTCAATTCAATTCAATTTTATTTGCCATATGTAACCAGTACTAGTACTAGTACAATGGAAAGCTTACTCCCCGTGGGGACACGTCAGCTATTCTTACAGCGCCGTGTTCAGAAAGTCAATACAATGGCTTCCCGTGGCAGTGGGAGCACGATGTCCCTCAGCCGCTCCGTCCTCCTCGTCACCGCGGCCTCCTCCTCACTGTGGCCGGCTCCACGTGTGGTGGCCTGCTTCTCCCGCTCATGATCCGACCTCTGGCCGCCATGCCCGGCTCCCCTCCTCCCAGTCGGACTGCGAGCTTCCCGCCATGGTGCTGCCGGCCGACGTGCTGCAGCGGGTCGTCGTGGCTGCTGCTGCTGCTCGTTGTGCTGCGCTGCCTCCGCCCGACTCGCTGAACACATCGTCGGGATGTGAATGCTCCGGTCGCCGCGGCCTCCTCCTCACCGTCGCCGGCTCCACGGTCCGACAGCCCGGGGCCTGCTTCTCCCGCTCACGGTCCGGCCTCTGGCCGCCATGCTCGGCTCCCCTCCTCCCAGTCGGAATGCCTTCCCGCCGAGGAGCTGCCGGCCGACGTGCTCCAGCGGGTCGCCGTGGCTGCTGCTGCTGCTCGCCGCGCCGCGCTGCCTCCGCCCGACCTGCCGAACACTTCGCTCCGGTTGCGGGAGCGAGCGGCGAGAGCGGGCCGCCCGAAGCAGGGAGAGCGCGCTAGCACCGGACCGTCTCGGCCGCCATCTTGACTTTATCTTAACCGCCTGCTGCACCTGCATGCTTACCTTCAGCGACTGGTGCACAAGGACACCCAGGTCTCGTTGCACTTCTCCTTCTCCCAATCTATTGCCATTCAGATAATAATCTGCCTTCCTGTTTTTGACACCAAAGTGGATAACCTCGCATTTATCCACATTATACTGCATCTGCCATGCTTCTGCCCAATCACCCAACCTGTCCAAATCATACTAGAGTTTCTCGGCATCCTCCTCACAGCACACACGCCCACCCAGCTTTGTGTCGTCTGCAAACTTGGAGATATTACATCTAGTTCCCTCGTCTAGATCATTAATATATATTATGAATAGCTGGGGTCCAAGGACCGATCCCTGCGGTACCCCACTAGTCACTGCCTGCCACTCGGAAAAAGACCCGTTTATTCCAACTCTTTGCTTCCTGTCTGCCAACCAGTTCTCTATCCAAGTCAGTACCTTGCCCCCAATCCCATGTGCTTTAACTTTACACGCTAATCTCTTATGAGGGACCTTATCGAAAGCCTTCTGAAAGTCCACAGGAGCGTAAATCAGACAAAATTTGACACCGAGTCACCTAAGGAGATATTATAGGACAGGAAAGCTTGGTCAAAGAGGGAGGTTTTAAGGAACATCTTAAAGGAGGAGAGAGAGGCGGAGAGGGTTAGGAGGGAATTCCAGGAGGGAAGATGCCCGATTTTTTGACATTCGCTGCGGCCAGTTCCCACAGGCATTGGCCTAAGAAAATCAACTCCTCTGGGATCCTGGAGTTTATAAATAGAGGCACCGAGCAGCCCGACAAAAACTCGGTGTCAAAGGGGCACAACTCATTGGGGTTGCTTTTATTTGTTTTTTTTTAATGGGATATAGGCGTCGCTGGCAAGGCCGGCATTTATTGGAGCCCTAGTAAAACTGAAGTCAACGGGAATCGGGGGAAAACGCTCCACTGGCTGGAGTCATACCTAGCACAAAGGAAGATGGTTGCGGTGGTTGAAGGTCAATCATCTCAGCCCCAGGACATTGCTGCAGGAGTTCCTCAGAGCAGTGTCCTAGGCCCAACCATCTTCAGCTGCTTCATCAATGCCCTTCCCTCCAACATAAGGTCAGAAATGGGGAAGTTTGCCGATGACTGCACAGTTTTCAGTGCCATTCGCAACTCCTCAGATAATGAAGCAGTCCATGCCCGCATGCAACAAGACCGGGACGACGTTTAGGCTTGGGCTGATAAGTAGCAGGTAACATTCGCACCACAGAAGTGCCAGGCAATGATCATCTCCAACAAGTGAGAGTCTAACCACCTCCCCTTGACATTCAATGGCATTACCATCGCCGAATCCCCCACCTTCAACATCCTGGGGGTCACCATTAACCAGACACTTAACTGGACCAGCCACATAAATACTGTGGCAACAAGAGCAGGTCAGAGGCTGGGTATTCTGCGGCGAGTGTCTCACCTCCTGACTCCCCAAAGCCTTTCCACCATCTACAAGGCATAAGTCAGGAGTGCGATGGAATACTCTCCACTTGCCTGGATGAGTGCAGCTCCAACAACACTCAAGAAGCTCGACACCATCCAGGACAAAGCAGCCCGCTTGATTGGCACCCCATCCACCACCTTAAACATTCACTCCCTCCACCGGCGCACTGTGGCTGCAGTGTGTACCATCTACAAAATGCACTGCAGCAACTCGCCAAGGCTTCTTTGGCAGCACCTCCCAAACCCGCTACCTCTACCACCTAGAAGGACAAGGGCAGCAGGTGCATGGGAACACCACCACCGCCAAGTTCCCCTCCAAGTCACACACAAATCCTGACTTGGAAATATATCGGCCGTTCCTTCATCGTCGCTGGGTCAAAATCCTGGAACTCCCTCCCTAACGGCACTGTGGGAGCACCTTCACCACACGGACTGCAGCGGTTCAAGAAGGCGGCTCACCACCACCTTCTCGAGGGTGACTAGGGATGGGCAATAAATACTGGGCCTTGCCAGCGACGCCCACGTCCCATAAACAATTTTTTTTAAATTTAGGCCTGGTGGGGAGGGTAGCGAAGGCCTT
Source organism: Somniosus microcephalus (assembly GCF_052327205.1). NCBI lineage: Eukaryota > Metazoa > Chordata > Chondrichthyes > Squaliformes > Somniosidae > Somniosus > Somniosus microcephalus. Next base: position 123,996,958 of record NC_141001.1, read on the forward strand.
CAGGAGAGGAAGGTGTGACGTTGGAAAAGGCGACACAGGGATGATAAACGGTGGGGGGAGGGGTGGGGTGGGGGGCGGGGGCCAAACTCCGGCGCTGCGATCGTCTTACCTGGACGTGCCGCTCACTCTGAGCCTCCAGCTGATGATTGAGGTGTTGGATCTGCTCCTGGAGTCTGACTTTCTGAGCTGCTTCATCTTCACGCCTTTCCCAAGAGAATGTTGCAGAATGTTACAGAGTGGTCAGGACAACCTTTCCTCAGTATAAAGGTTAATCAGTATAAGAAGAGGTTTTAAAGGAGCCGTCGCAAGCTGTCCATACCAATCCCATAGTCCTGTACTGAGTGTTCCTCAGAGAGCGGTGTTGGGCGGTGTGGGCCGGGACAGCACGCTGCACAGATGGTGAGAAGGCTGAATGAAATGGTATTGGCACAAATAACTTGTCATCTAACCTACTGAGTATGTCTCCATTGTTGAGTGAGTCTAAATGGATTCCTGGTGATGCCCGGGGTCATTGTTGGGATGAGATCACTACGAGAGGTGTCAGCCATGGCTCAGTGGGCAGCACTCTCCCCTTGGAGTCCTACTGCAGAGACTTGAGCACAAAATCCAGGCCCTTTCAGGCAGCGCATTCCAGATCACAACAACTCGCTGCGTAAAAAAGTCATCTCCCCTCTGGTTCATTTGCCAATTATCTTCACTCTGTGTCCTCTGGTTACCGACCCTCCTGCCACTGGAAACAGTTTCTCCTTATTTACTCTATCCAAACCCTTCATGATTTTGAACATCTCTATTAAATCTCCCCTTAGCCTTCTCTGCTCTAAGGAGAACAGTCCCAGCTTCTCCAGTCTCTCCACATAACTGAAGTCCCTCATCCCTGGGACCATTCTAGTCAATCTCCTCTGCACCCTCTCCAAGGCCTCGACATCCTTCCTAAAGTGCGGTGCCCAGAATTGGACACAATACTCCAGCTGGGGCCGAACTAGTGATTCCTACAAATGGCTTTAAAAGTGCTCTGGGACATCCTGAGGACACGAAAGGTGCTGTAGAAATGCAGGAGTCTCTTTCTGTCCAGCGCTATTCACCACCTCAGGACATCCCAGAGCACTTTACAGCGAATGAACTACTTTTTGAAGTGTAGTCACTGTTGTAATGTAAGAAAACGCAGCGGCCAATTTGCGCATAGCAAGCTCCCACAAACAGCAATGTCACAATGGCCAGATAATCTGTTTAGTGATGCTGGTTGAGGGATAAATATTGGCCCCAGGACACCGGGGAGAACTCCCCCGCTCTTCAAAATAGTGCCATGGGATCTTTTACCCGAGAGTGCAGACAGGACCTCAATTTAACGTCTCATCTGAAAGATGGCCCCTCCGACAGTGCAGTGCTCCCTCAGTACTGCCCCTCCGAAAGTGCAGTGCTCCCTCAGTACTGCCCCTCCGACAGTGCGACGCTCCCTCAGTACTGCCCCTCCGACAGTGCAGCGCTCCCTCAGTACTGCCCCTCCGACAGTGCAGTGCTCCCTCAGTACTGCCCCTCCGACAGTGCGGCGCTCCCTCAGTACTGCCCCTCCGAAAGTGCAGTGCTCCCTCAGTACTGCCCCTCCGACAGTGCGGCGCTCCCTCAGTACTGCCCCTCCGACAGTGCAGCGCTTCCTCAGTACTGCCCCTCCAACAGTGCAGCGCTCCCTCAGTACTGCCCCTCTGACATTGCAGCGCTCCCTCAGTACTGACCCTCCGACAGTGCGACGCTCCCTCAGTACTGCCCCTCCTACAGTGCGACGCTCCCTCAGTACTGCCCCTCCGACATTGCAGCGCTCCCTCAGTACTGACCCTCCGACAGTGTGGCGCTCCCTCAGTACTGCCCCTCCGACAGTGCGACGCTCCCTCAGCACTGCCCCTCCGACAGTGCAGCGCTCCCTCAGTACTGCCCCTCCGACAGTGCAGCGCTCCCTCAGTACTGCCCCTCCGACAGTGCAGCGCTCCCTCAGTACTGACCCTCCGACAGTGTGGCGCTCCCTCAGTACTGACCCTCCGACAGTGCGGCGCTCCCTCAGTACTGCCCCTCCGACAGTGCAGCGCCCCCTCAGTACTGCCCCTCCGATAGTGCAGCGTCTGTCAAAATCCTGGAACTCCCTCCCTAACAGCACCATGGAAGTACCTTCACTACACAGACTGCAACGGCTCAAGAAGGCGGCTCACCACCACCTTCTCAAGGGGAAATTAGGGATGGGCAATAATTGCTGGAATTGCCAGCAATGCCAGCAGGACCCCAATGTCAACCCACCACCACACGCCTTTCCCAAATGTCAGGTCTGTCAGCGCTGAACAGATCTGACATGCAGCGACGGGGGAGGCAATTCAGGTCATTATGACTTTGTTAAGAGCCGAATAAGAAATATTTTGAGCTCACCTTTACATTTTACAAGGTCGCCCATGGAGTCCATGTTGCTCGGGGATCACGTCAGGTAAGCAGGTCGGGAGTTATATGGCCATGGAATCATCTCATTACTTGACAGCTGCAAATGTGCTATAAAAGCTCCCATCTCACAGCTGTTCACTTTCCAAGCTCAGAAGCTGTTGCTTACTGCATTTGGAAGACAGATTGAGCTTTATGCAGGTTGCAAGTGTTTGGAGTAAACTCTCCATCCAGTGCCACCTCTCTCACCATTGACAGGTCACTTCTGTCATCTCAAGTTCACCTGCCATCTATTCCATCAGCATCGGTGCTCTTGAAACTCTCTCACCTTGGTCCTCAGAATCCCACCACGATCAGCCCCAACACCAGCATCACCAACAACAACACCAACCTTCTCCGCAATCAACTGATGCTGCGCGGGACACAGGGCATCAGCACCTGACCACATTGCTGTCCGACACGCCAGGGATGGCCTCACCATGGCCAGATTTACTTCACTTGGTGCTGTACACCCTGGCTGCCACATGATGCGCCAGGTTGGCACCACCCCACACCAACACCATAAAGCATCCCTACAATGCCCAAGCCATTCCTTTCACACTCATCACCATTGCGGGGGGTACCCTTATGTCTCACCATTCACTGCAACTCACTAAGCCACTTCCAAAGGTTCACACAAATCTGTCCAAGAACGCAAAGTGCTGAAAATAATGGTTTCAATGTTTGACAGCACATTAACAGAAACTTCACATGAACATTGGCTAAAACACCCATGTGCCTACCCTTGTGTGTTGTTAATTGGTATGATTGGACTAGGATGAGGGTGAGTGTGAGGGGTGGCTAGTGAGATGGGGAAGTGATAATGTAGATAGAGAGGGATGGGTGGAGGTGCAAGGTAAGTTGGTGTGAGTAAGGATGTGCAGGAGTAGGGTAGGGAAGGCAGAGTGATGGGGCTGTGATGAGTGGCACAGCAGGATGATGTTAAGTGTGGCTTTGTACTAACATTTCGTGAACTACTGAGATCATTGAAAGGTTTGCGCCACTGCAGCCTGGTCCTCCTGACCACATCCCTGCTTGTGTTCTCCTGTGCAATCAGGCTGTGTTGATCTCCTGGGGCGGGCTCTTCCGCCCATTGGAAGGGAAGAGAACCTCCCTGCGCGCTGTGACTCCCTCCCTAAGCATATGGAGGGAGTTATGGGAGAGGCTGGATGCAGCCCTCCACCTCTGTGCAGTTCTTGTCAGTGTTTGCAGCACCTCAATGTTGTAGAACACTGACAGCACAAATGTCAAAATCACTCTGCGCATGGTCCCTTTAAGGAAACCGGCTGATGACGGGTCATCAAATTATGTCACCACACCCGCTTCATTCAATTGGCCAGCAAACGTGCTGGGCGGGGCTTAACAAGCCCAGTCAGGAGAAAATCATTTTGGACAGCAGGCTGGAGCCAACAGCGGGGCCGGGGCCCGCCACTGAACCGCCGCGGTAGGGGAAATCCAGCCCTTAATCTTTGAGCAAATATATTGGCCCTTCAAACCCCAACAAGTTGAATAACTTGATAAATTAGATGGGTTCAAATATAGTATAAAGTATATTTACATTTCTGAATGTTCCACTTTCTGAAGATACAAGGAAAGAACAAACTTGCATTTATATAGTGCCTTTCTTGTCCTCAGGATGTGCTTCACAGGACCGAAGGGGATGGGCAATAAATGGGGCCTTGCCAGTGACGCCCACATCACAAAAAGCAAATAAAAAGAAGCAGGCGGACAGAACATTGAGCAAGGTGAAAATGGGACCCACCAGATTCTGAAAGTCCGTCTCCTAACACCAGCCTTACTGAAAAAGGCCCATTTTTGGTGGAAGATTCTTCCGTTTGATGGACCTGCTGTCACTGGTTCCCAGGTCCTGCTCAATGCAACTATTTTCAACGCCCCAACCCCAGCACCCCACTCCAAACACCTCTGCCGGACACCCCGGCTCCATCAGTCTAAGGTAGTCAGTGTTGAATACCAACAGCGGAGCCTCTCGGTGATCCGACTGCCCTGTAATTCCATTCCTTGAGAGTTATTGGACTGCGCATGAGGCTGAGATTTCTCCGAGCTGCCTGGTGGTATGTAAGTGTTGAGGACAGGCTCGTCATATACCAGGCCTCGTTACATTTGACCCATGTTACTGACCCAACTAATACGCTAAGCACTATAGCAGCACTTACATTGTCTGTAGCTCCGTTAAGCTGGTCTTAGCATCTTGTACCTCATGCCAAGTCGACGTTAACTGTGCCGAAGGTATGGTCACAGGGTGACGTGCAGAGAGGAGCTCGGCATCTCTCTCAGCGAGCAGTGCTTTCAGGCTCTGGATCTCCCACTTCTTCCGCTCAATGCCTCTGTTCAGTGAGATAACCCTGTCAATTACAGTGGGAATAGTCAGAACTGGATCAAGCACTGAGCTGGATTCTGCAGTGAGAACAAAACGTTTAGAAGAAAGTTTAGTGCACTTCAGTCTTGGGCTCCTGATCTTTGGCCACCCAGTGCTGGGGGAGCGGGCAAGTCGGGGTGACCTCCGCGTAGGATTACTCCTGGGCCTGGCCAAAGTGGCCATTAACAGGTACGGGCAGCGGATGGTCGAGGGGGTCATTCGGCCCGACTGCCTGCCTCTCTTCTGTGGCTACTTTCACTGGAGATGGAGCATAACTGAAGTCCCTCATCCCTGGTAACATCCTGGGAAACCTCCTCTGTCCCCTTTCTAAGGCCTTGACATCTTTTCTGAAGTGTGGGGCCCAGAATTGTGTACAATACTCGAGCTGAGGCCTAACCAGTGATTTATAAAGTTCGAGCTGATCTTTTTGTTTTTATATTCTATTCCTCTGTTCATAAACCCAAGTAACCCATTTGCTTTTTTAACCACCTCATCAACTTGCCCGGCCACCTTTAAGGGTTTGTGTATGGACACCAAGGTCTCGCTGCTCATCCACACTTTTCAAAATCCTGCCATTTATAGTGTACTGTACTGGCTTTCCATATTTGTCCTCCCGAAGTGCATCACTTGACACGTCTCCGCATTGAACGTCACCGGACCCCAAGAGTGAAAGAAAAGCCCAGCTCCCCTTTAATATCAACGGACACAACTGCCGGGCAGGAAAAGACCCGACTGGTCCATCCGGCCTGTCCTAAACACTCACGATGACTGGTTCATCCCATCCCAGACACTCGCCACCCCACCCGGAGCCATTTGATCTCCTGGGAGAGGCAAAACAAAAGATAAAAACCCAGGCGGAAAAACCTGGAAATTCGTCTCGGACCCCCCTTAGGTGATTGGCACTAGTCCCGGCCCTGATTAATGCCATGCAGTACCGGCCTTTTAATCTCCGGCCCAGCCAGAAACAGGTCCAGCTCTCGCTTGAAGGAATTCGGCGGATCAGTGCTCACCGCACAAGCCGGCAGCCTGTTCCAGAAGGTCCCTATTCTCTGGAAAAGAACCACCTCCTGACAGCTAACCTCGATCTGGCCTTATTCAACTTGTAGGAGCGACCCTGGTCCTCCCCAAACTATCCAGCTGAAATAATTGCTCCACATAAACACAATGTCGTCCCTTCATTATTTTATAAACCTCGCTCTAACCGCCCCATGTCTGCGCTCCTCTAAAGTCTACAGACCCTGCCCATCTGGGCAACTGGAATGTTTTAAACTTTAATCAATCTCGTGGCCTTCCCCTGCCCCCTTTCCAAAGCCTCAAACCGTGTGAGGAGACCTAAACTGGGCACAGTTGTATTTGATTGTTGAAACACGGGTTACAATCAGAGCATTCTCGGGGCCTCCGAAGGATTAATCTCACCTCTCCTGGTATTCCCAAGCCAAGAGGTTAATCTGATTGCAGGTGAATTTATCCCTGTTTGTGAACTGAAGCTGTTTGTGAAGAGCCTGTTTGTAGGTGTCCCTCAGAGTTTCCATTTCACCGTCCAGTCGCTGTGTCTGAGGTGACCAGGAGCTGTGACACTGTGAGTCAAAGCAAGAAAGTAGTTTAGTATCAGTCACCTTCCCGAAAGTGCCTGAATGACCGGGGGTTTGACAGTGAGACATTAGAATGTAAACATTGTGGGAACACACAGCTGAGTTCTAGTTACTGCGTAAGGATCCCAATATCACTGCCGCTTTTAGCATATAATAAAATTGGAACCCCCTCCCAGCTCTGCCATACTGCATTGAGTGATTATCCTGAATCCCCACAGCTTTCAGTTTAATTGACAACCTTTCATGTGGCACTTTGTCAAAAGCTTTCTGGAAGTTGAGGTATCGCAGGTCACATGACTTCCCACAATCCGCTTGGGAAGCGCCTTGGGATGTTTGACTATGTTAACGGCGATATATAAAAGCAAGTTGTTGTTGTTGTTGTTAGGATAGCACTTCACAGAATCACAGAAACCCCACAGTGCAGATAGAGGCCATTTCGGCCCATCGAGTCTGCACCGACACATATCCCACCCGATTCCCGTAACCCCTACACCAACACATATCCCACCCTATCCCTGTAACCCCATGTATTTAATCCCCCTAACACTAAGGGTCAATTTATCATAGCCAATCAACCTAACCCGCACATCTTTGGACTGTGGGAGGAAACCGGAGCACCCGGAGAAAACCCACGCAAACACGGGGAGAATGTGCAAACTCCACACAGACAGTCACCCGAGGCCGGATTCGAACCCGGGTCCCTGGCACTGTGAGGCAACAGTGCTAACCACTATGCCACCGTGCTGCCTCAAAGAAGCTAAGGTTGGGGGGGCTGGGGTGGGGGGGGCAAGATTTCCCGCTGAATCCATGTTAACAGTTGCTTACCAGCTGCAGTTACTTACAGAGCTCTTTTTCTCTACAAAGGTTTGGAAGCAAAGATTCTGGGGCCAAGGGGAGTCAGCGGGCCCGATCGGTGGCGGGTTGGGTGGGAAAGTGGGTTTTTTCCCCAGCGGGTCAGGACCCTGCTGTGAAGCCGCTGCCACGCGCCTTTACCAAATGTCGGGTCTGTCAGCGCTGAGCAGACCCAACACACAGTGGCGGGAGACCCAATTCAGCTAATTATGACCTTGTTTAGAGATCATTAAGAATATATTTGAGCTCAGCTTTTGATTTTACATGTTCGCCCATGGGGTCCTCACTGATCGTGGACCACGTCTGTCAAGCTGAGGCAGGAGTTCAGTAGCCATTGAATCAGCTGATTCCTTGACAGCTTCACATGTAAAGTAAAAGCTCCCACCTTACAGAGATATCTTCCCTCAGCCATAAGCTCTTCCTCACTGCATTTCCACAACAGATTCACTTTGCTGCAAGTCTTTACACAAGTCTCCATCCTGTCTGACCTCACCATTGACAGATCGCTTCTGTCATCTCTACTTCACCTGCCATCAGCATGGGTGCCCTTTATACTCTCTCACCTTGGTCCTCAGAATCCCACCACGATCAGCCTCAACACCAGCAGCACCAGGCACACCAACAGCACCAACAACACCACCAACCTTCTCCGCAATCACCTGATACTGCACAGGACACAGGGCATCAGCACCCGACCACATTGCTGCCCGGGAGACCAGGGATGGCCTCACCATGGCCACTGTACGCCCTGGCTGCCACATGATGCGCCAGGTTGGCACCACCCCACACCAACACCATAAAGCATCCCTACAATGCCCAAGCCATTCCTTTCACACTCATCACCATTGCGGGGGGTACCGTTATGTCTCACCATTCAGTGCAACTCTCTAAGCCACTTCCAAAGCTGCACATAAATCTGTCCAAGAATGCAAAGTGTTGAAAATAAAGTTTTCAATGTTTGACACCATGTTAACAGAAACTTCACATGAACATTGGATAAAA
>NC_141001.1:124010234-124022825 GCF_052327205.1 Somniosus microcephalus
CTCTTCACTGGGAGCAAGCGGAAGCCCAGCGCAGGCAGCGCAAGGAGCGCACGTCAACCCAAGCACCCCACCCACCCGCCCCTTCAACGACCGTCTGCCCCACCTGTGACAGAGACTGTAGGTCCCACACTGGACTCATCAGTCACCTGAGAACTCATTTTTAATGTGGAAGCAAGTCATCCTCGGTTCCGAGGGACTGCCTAAGAAGAAGAAGACTGGATGCTGGACTCCAGGTTCCGAATGTCATTCCCTCCCGACACCGTGAGGTTAGAGTCAACAGGTCAAGGCAAAAGAAACTGGTCAGAACTCCCGAAGAGACAGAGCGAGGGAGGGAGCTGGGAGCAGGATCTCCACATGCTCAGCAAGTGGGTCATGCAGAGCAAGAGCAAGAACTGGAAATTAAAATGGAGGAACAAATAAAAATGAATAAAATAAAACTGTAAATGCTGGAAATCTGAAATAAAAACAGAAAATGCTGGAAATACCTAACAGGCCAGTCAGTGCCTGTAAAGAGATACATTGGGTTAGAAGAACTTGCATTTATATAGTGCCTTTCACATTCGAGGGGCAGGGCTATGGGGAAAGAGCAGGGGGGCGAGTGGGACTAATTGGAGAGCTCGTTCAAAGGGCTGGCACAGGCACGATGGGCCGAATGGTTTCCTTCTGTGCTCTGTCATTCTATGATTCCATGGTTGTGGGGCTGGAGGAGGATATAGAGATAGGGAGGGGCGAGGGCCGTGGAGGGATTTCAACACGAGGACGAGAATTTTAAAATCGAGATGTTGCTTAACCAGGAGTCAATGTGGGTCAGCAAGCACAGGGGGTGATGGGTGAACGGGACTGGGGGCGAGTTAGGACACGGAGCAGTGAGCACAGGGGGTGATGGGTGAACGGGACTGGGTGTGAGTTAGGACACGGGGCAGTGAGCACAGGGGGTGATGGGTGAGCGGGACTGGGTGTGAGTTAGGACACGGAGCAGTGAGCGCAGGGGGTGATGGGTGAACGGGACTCGGTGTGAGTTAGGACACGGGGCAGTGAGCACAGGGGGTGATGGGTGAACGGGACTGGGTGCGAGTTAGGACATGGGACAGTGAGCACAGGGGGTGATGGGTGAACGGCACTGGGTGTGAGTTAGGACACGGGGCAGTGAGCACAGTAGGTGATGGGTGAACGGGACTGGGTGTGATTTATGACATGGGGCAGTGAGCACAGGGGGTGATGGGTGAACGGGACTGGGTGTGAGTTAGGACATGGGGCAGTGAGCACAGGGGGTGATGGGTGAACGGGACTGGGTGCAAGTTATGACACGGGGCAGTGAGCACAGGGGGTGATGGGTGAACGGGACTGCGTATGAGTTCGGACATGGGGCAGTGAGTACAGGGGGTGATGGCTGAACGGGACTGGGTGTGAGTTAGGACACGGGCAGTGAGCACAGGGGGTGGTGGGCGAACGGGACTGGGTGTGAGTTAGGACACGGGGCAGTGAGCACAGCGGGTGATGGGTGAACGGGACTGCGTTTGAGTTAGGACACGGGGCAGTGAGCACAGGGGGTGATGGGTGAACGGGACTGCGTTTGAGTTAGGACACGGGGCAGTGAGCACAGGGGGTGATGGGTGAACGGGACTGGGTGTGAGTTAGGACACGGGGCAGTGAGCACAGTGGGTGATGGGTGAACGGGACTGGGTGTGAGTTAGGACATGGCGCAGTGAGCACAGGGGGTGATGGGTGAACGGGACTGGGTGTGAGTTAGGACACGGGGCAGTGAGCACAGCGGGTGATGGGTGAACGGGACTGGGTGTGAGTTAGGACACGGGGCAGTGAGCACAGGGGGTGATGGGTGAACGGGACTGGGTGTGAGTTAGGACACGGGGCAGTGAGCACAGTGGGTGATGGGTGAACGGGACTGGGTGTGAGTTAGGACATGGCGCAGTGAGCACAGGGGGTGATGGGTGAACGGGACTGGGTGTGAGTTAGGACACGGGGCAGTGAGCACAGCGGGTGATGGGTGAACGGGACTGGGTGTGAGTTAGGACACGGGGCAGTGAGCACAGGGGGTGTGATGTGCCTCAATGAATCCGAGACTCAACGTTAACGGAGCAAAGCAAGGCTTTTATTAACTCAGAAAGTAATACACAGTGGAGAAGTGTCTCTCACCCAGAGATCTGCTGTACTGCCTGTGAGACACGCTGGGGCCTGCTTAAGTAGGGGCCAGGTATGGGCGGAGCCCTACACACAATACAATACAGGTAAGGAAATGAAACTGAAACTAAACTCCTCTGATTGTCACAGTCACAGGCACAATCAAACACAGAGAATACAGAGTGCCTGATGAATGGCATATTTCATCACATTCACCCCTTCTACAGATTTAGTCTGTTCGGTGGTTTGATCGTCCTCTGTGACCGACGTAGCTGTTGTGGTGCCGCGGGTGTCGGCTGGGTGTCCCCGGTGGCCTCCTGGGTCTCTGCCGGGGGCGCCGCCAGGGTTGTTGAAGGGGTAGTTGGTGGGGGTACCGTTGGTCGATGTTCTTCCGGGGGTGGTGAAAGGATAGTGGGTGGGTAAGAGTTGCTGTGATCGTTGTTGCTGTTGTTGTCGTGGTTGTTGTCATTACCGGCTGGGGCGACATCTTTTATGGACACGGTGTCCTCCCTTCCGTCGGCGTGCCGGACATACGCGTATTGGGGGTTGGCGTGGAGTAGGTGCACTGACTCCACGAGAGGGTCCGTCTTGTGGCCCCTCACATGCCTTCGTACAAATACCGGACCTGGGGTGGAGAGCCATGACGGCATGGATACGCCTGAGGTGGATTTCCGGGGAAAGACAAACATTCGTTCATGAGGCGTGGCATTAGTGGCAGTACACAATAGCGACCATATCGAATGGAGCACATCTGGGAGGACTTCCTGCCAGCGGGAGATAGGGAGGCCCTTGGTCCTTAGAGCTAGAGTGACTGCTTTCCATACTGTCCCGTTCTCTCGCTCCACCTGGCCGTTACCCTGGGGGTTGTAGCTGGTGGTACGGCTCGTGGCGATCCCCCTGGACAGCATGTACTGGCGTAGCTCTTCACTCATGAAGGACACCCCCCTATCCGTATGGATGTAGCTCGGCATACCGAACAGGCAGAACAGGCTGTTGAGGCATTTAATGACTGTGGCGCTGGTCATGTCTGGGCAGGGGAAGGCGAATGGGAAACGGGAGTATTCGTCCACAATGTTCAGGAAGTAAACATTGCGGTCGACTGACGGGAGGGGGCCCTTGAAATCTAAGCTGAGCCGCTCAAAGGGCCGTGTAGCTTTGATTAAGTGGGCTCTATCTGGGCGGTAGAACCGAGGCTTGCACTCAGCGCAAGTGCGGCAGTTCCTGGTCAGAGACCGAACTTCCTCAATCGAGTAGGGTAAGTTGCGGGACTTTATGAAGTGGAACAGCCATGTGACCCCTGGGTGGCAGAGGTCGTTGTGGAGGGTCTGTAGCCGATCCCCGGTGGCGCTGGCACACATCCCTCGTGAGAGGGCGTCGGGGGATTCGTTAAGGGCCACTGTCCGGTAAATGATGTCATACTCGAAGGTGGAGAGCTCGATCCGCCACCTGAGAATCTTATCATTTTTAATCTTCCCCCTCTTTTTATTATTGAACATAAACGCTACCGACCGCTGGTCGGTAAGTAGGGTGAAGCGTTTGCCGGCTAGGTAGTGCCGCCAGTGGCGCACTGCCTCCACGATGGCTTGGGCCTCCTTTTCCACGGAGGAGTGTCTGATCTCGGGCCCTTGGAAGGTCCTCGAGAAGAAATCTACGGGCCGCCCCGCCTGGTTGAGGGTGGCCGCCAAGGCAAAGTCAGACGCATCACTTTCCACTTGAAAGGGAGTGTTCTCATCCACTGCCTGTAGCGTGGCCCATTCGATATCCCGCTTAATGCTTTTGAAGGCGGCGTGGGCCTCAGCAGAGAGCGGAAAAGAGGATGCTTTCAAGAGGGGGCGGGCTTTGTCGGAGTAGTTGGGGACCTATTGGGCATAATAAGAAAATAACCCCAGGCACCTTTTCAGGGCTTTGGGAGTGTTGGGCAGGGGCAGCTCCCGTAGGGGGCGCAGTCGGTCGGGGTCTGGTCCGATTTCCCCATTCTCCTCCACGCTGCCTAGTATGCAGAGGCGCGTGGTGTTGAAAACGCACTTGTCCTCGTTGTAAGTGAGGTTGAGATTTTGTGCGGTTTTCAGGAACCTCTCGAGGTTCGAGTCGTGATCCTGCTGGTTGTGACCGCAGATGGTGACGTTGTCGAGGTAGGGGAAGGTTGCCTGCAAGTGGTGGTCATCGACCATGCAGCCCATCTCCCTCTGGAAGACCAAGACCCCATTCGTCACCCCAAAGGGGACTCTGAGGAATTGGTAGAGGCGTCCGTTCGCCTCGAAGGCGGTGTACGGGCGGTCCTCTGGTCTGATAGGGAGCTGGTGGTACGCTGACTTGAGGTCGATGGTGGCGAACACCCGGTATTGGGCAATTTGGTTCACCATTTCTGATATGCGGGGTAGCGGGTAGGCGTCTAGTTGGGTGTACATGTTGATCGTTTGGCTATAGTCGATCACCATCCGTTTCTTCTCGCTACCCCTCACCACTACCACTTGGGCGCGCCACGGGCTGTTGCTGCGTTCAATAACGCGCTCCCTCAGCAGCCTGTCCACCTCGGTCGCGATAAACCGCCTGTCCTCCCAGCTGTACCTCCTGCTTTTGGTCGCTATTGGCCGGCAGTTGGGAGTAAGGTTCGCGAATAGCGAAGGCGGCTTTACCTTCAGGGTAGCCAGACCGCACACTGTGAGGGGCGGCTGGGACCCACCGTAATTGAGCGTGATGCTTTGGTGGTGGCACTGGAAATCCAGGCCCAAGATCACGCTCGCACATAGACTCTTCATGATTAGTAATTTAAAATTATCGTATACAGTTCCGTTAATGGACAATTGTACCGCGCAGTAACCCATAATGGTCGATGTCTGGGTTTTATCAGCCATAGAGATGGTGCCCCGAGCAGGGACCACCGCTAGAGAGAGTTGTTGTGCTAGTTCAGGGTGGATAAAACTCTCCGTGCTTCCACTGTCAATTAAACATTTAACCCCGCACCCGTTTACCTCGATGTCCGCCATTGATTTGGATAGCGGGTGCGGTCTGGTCTGGTCCACTGTGACCGATGCCACTGTAGGGCCCTGGTCGAGGCAAGATGGCGTCCACGCTGTCTGCTCACAAGATGGCGGACCCCACGAGGTCGGGCAAGATGGCGTCCAAGATGGCCGCTCCCACGGCGCACACGCGGCGGTGGCGGGTTTTCCAGCGGGATTCCCTCTGCACACCTTCCCGAAGTGCCCCTTCTTACCGCACTTAAAGCAGGTGGTGCCTTTCGCCGGGCACAGGTTTCTGGTGTGCTTCGGCTGCCCGCAGAAGTAGCAGTTGGGGCCCCGACGCGTCGCGGCTGTCGTAGGGCTTCTGGGGGGAGAGCGGGGCCCCGACGGTGTCGGGCTGCCGGGCGGGGAAGATGCCTTCCAAGATGGCGGCGCCCTTGGTGCACACGTGGCGGCGTGGGCGGCGCGGGCTGAAGAGTAGGCGTCCGAGTTTCTCTGGGCCACATCCAGGGATCGTGCTGTGTCCACAGCCTGTTTCAGGTCCAATCCCGTTTTTTCCAGTAGTCTCTGCCGGATGTAAGTGGAGCTGAGGCCTGTGATAAAGGCATCACGAACAAGCTCGTCAGTGTACACTGCGGCTTTTACATCTTGGCACTTGCAGTCTTTGCCAAGCATTTTCAGGGTGACTAGGAACTCATCCAGCGATTCCCCAGGTCGCTGTGTGCGAGTAGCGAGCAGATGCCTAGCGTACACCTCGTTCGTAGGCTGCTGGTAATGCGCCTTTAGGATGTCGCAGGCGGCCGGGTACGTGTCGGCGTCTTGGATGAGGGGGTAAACCCGGTGGCTTACCCAATTCCGCAGGATTCCGAGTTCCATACTTTCAGCATCCGTAGTGTCTGTGATGGCTGCGGAATTGTCCAGGAAGAATTCCATACACTTAAACCAGTGTCCGAATCGTGCCGATGTGTCCAAAGCATACGGGTCCAAATCCAAACGTTCGGGTTTCAAGAGTTGATCCATTGCGTTGAAAATTGAGTTAATAAAATTGATGTGCCTCAATGAATCCGAGACTCAACGTTAATGGAACAAAGCAAGGCTTTTATTAACTCAGAAAGTAATACACAGTGGAGAAGTGTCTCTCATCCAGAGATCTGCTGTACTGCCTGTGAGACACGCTGGGGCCTGCTTAAGCAGGGGCCAGGTATGGGCGGAGCCCTACACACAATACAATACAGGTAAGGAAATGAAACTGAAACTAAACTCCCCTGCTTGTCACAGTCACAGGCACAATCAAACACAGAGAATACAGAGTGCCTGATGAATGGCATATTTCATCACAGGGTGATGGGTGATCGGGACTGGGTGTGAGTTAGGACATGGGGCAGTGAGCACATGGGGTGATGGGTGAACGGGACTGGGTGTGAGTTAGGACAAGGGGCAGTGAGCACAGGGGGTGATGGGTGAACGGGACTGGGTGTGAGTTAGGACACGGGGCAGTGAGCACAGAGGGTGATGGGTGAACGGGACTGGGTGTGAGTTAGGACACGGGGCAGTGAGCACAAGGGGTGATGGGTGAACGGGACTGGGTGTGAGTTAGGACACGGGGCAGTGAGCACAGCGGGTGATGGGTGAACGGGACTTGGTGTGAGTTAGGACACGGGGCAGTGAGCACAGGGGGCGATGGGTGAACGGGACTGGGTGTGAGTTAGGACACGGGGCAGTGAGCACAGGGGGTAATGGGTGAACGGGACTGGGTGTGAGTTAGGACACGGGGCAGTGAGCACAGGGGGTGATGGGTGAACGGGACTGGGTGTGAGTTAGGACACGGGGCAGTGAGCACAGGGGGTGATGGGTGAACGGGACTGGGTGTGAGTTAGCACACGGGGCAGTGAGCACAGGGGGCGATGGGTGAACGGGACTGGGTGTGAGTTAGGACACTGCGATGCTGCACTGTGATATCTACCAGTTAGTGTAGCAGGTTGATGCAGTTGTAATGTTGTTTTCTCTTTATTTTTAGCGGTTCTGTGATATTTCCCAGTCGGGTAATTTCACGAGCATCAATAACACAAATTCAACACTGGGCCTCTCGGCAGCTGCAGATTTGGAATACTCCAATCTGCAATGTTGGGTTCAACATCGTAATCACACATTCCTCCCATTTTAATACAGATTTTACCAGTAATGGTCCTTTTTCTGAAGAAGCCTCTATTTGGAAAAATAAATCTGCTTTATTGGCCCTGAAGCACTCATCCTAATGGCATCAAGTCCAAGATAAGAGTTGTGTGTTTTTATTTATTTATTAAAAAGCATTAATTCAATGGTTTTCAAAATCTCCTAAAAAGGAAGTCAGGCATT
Source organism: Somniosus microcephalus (assembly GCF_052327205.1). Taxonomy (NCBI): domain Eukaryota; kingdom Metazoa; phylum Chordata; class Chondrichthyes; order Squaliformes; family Somniosidae; genus Somniosus; species Somniosus microcephalus. The sequence goes on from NC_141001.1 coordinate 124,017,689, forward strand.
TTCCCCTCTTTAATCTCCCTGAGATAACAGTGAGAGTTTAAGAATGTTGAGTATTGTGGGGGCGAGGGAGAGGCTGAGCAGAATTCTCTTCTCGTTGAGTTGTTTGCAGCCTCTGTACATCGTATTATCACCAACAGCAACAACACCTTGCATTTATATAGCACCTTTAACGTATAAAACGTCCCAAGGTGCTTCACAGGAGCGATTATCAGAAAAAATCGGACACCGAGCCACATAAGGAGATATTAGGGCAGGTGACCAAAAGCTTGGTCACAGAGGTCGGTTTTAAGGAGCGTCTTAAAGGAGGAGAGAGAGGCGGAGAGGTTTAGGGAGGGAATTCCAGAGCTCAGGACCCAGGCAGCTGAAGGCACGGCCGCCAATGGTGGAGCGATTAAAGTCAGGGACGCACAAGAGGGCAGAATTAGAGGAGCGCAGAGATCTCGGGGGGTTGTGGGGCTGGAGGAGGGCACAGAGATAGGGAGGGGCGAGGACATGGAGGGATTTGAAAACAAGGATGAGAATTTTAAAATCAAGGTGCTGCCGGACCAGGAGCCAATGTGGGTCAGCGAGCACGGGGGGTGATGGGGACTTGGGAGCCAGTGTGGGTCAGCGAGCACGGGGGGTGATGGGGACTCAGGAGCCAGTGTGGGTCAGCGAGCACGGGGGGTGATGGGGACTCGGGAGCCAGTGTGGGTCAGCGAGCACGGGGGGTGATGGGGACTCGGGAGCCAGTGTAGGTCAGCGAGCACGGGGGGTGATGGGGACTCGGGAGCCAGTGTGGGTCAGCGAGCACAGGGGGTGATGGGACCAGGAGCCAGTGTGGGTCAGCGAGCACGGGGGGTGATGGGGACTCGGGAGCCAGTGTGGGTCAGCGAGCACAGGGGGTGATGGGACCAGGAGCCAGTGTGGGTCAGCGAGCACGGGGGGTGATGGGGACTCGGGAGCCAGTGTGGGTCAGCGAGCACAGGGGGTGATGGGACCAGGAGCCAGTGTGGGTCAGCGAGCACAGGGGGTGATGGGACTCGGGAGCCAGTGTGGGTCAGCGAGCACGGGGGGTGATGGGGACTCGGGAGCCAGTGTGGGTCAGCGAGCACGGGGGGTGATGGGTCCGGGAGCCAGTGTGGGTCAGCGAGCACGGGGGGTGATGGGACTCGGGAGCCAGTGTGGGTAAGCAAGCACGGGGGGTGATGGGACTCGGGAGCCAGTGTGGGTCAGCGAGCACGGGGGGTGATGGGACTCGGGAGCCAGTGTGGGTCAGCGAGCACAGGGGGTGATGGGACTCGGGAGCCAGTGTGGGTAAGCAAGCACGGGGGGTGATGGGACTCGGGAGCCAGTGTGGGTCAGCAAGCACGGGGGGTGATGGGACTCGGGAGCCAGTGTGGGTCAGCGAGCACGGGGGGTGATGGGACTGGGAGCCAATGTGGGTCAGCGAGCACAGGGGTTGATGGGACCAGGAGCCAGTGTGGGTCAGCGATCACAGGGGGTGATGAGGCTCGGGAGCCAGTGTGGGTCAGCGAGCACAGGGGGTGATGGGACTCGGGAGCCAATGTGGGTCAGCGAGCACGGGGGGTGATGGGACTGGGAGCCAATGTGGGTCAGCGAGCACAGGGGTTGATGGGACCAGGAGCCAGTGTGGGTCAGCGATCACAGGGGGTGATGGGACTCGGGAGCCAGTGTGGGTCAGCGAGCACAGGGGGTGATGGGACTCGGGAGCCAATGTGGGTAAGCAAACACGGGGGGTGATGGGACCAGGAGCCAGTGTGGGCCAGCGAGCACGGGGGGTGATAAGACCAGGAGCCAGTGTGGGTCAGCGAGCACAGGGGGGGTTGATGGGACCAGGAGCCAGTGTGGGTCAGTGAGCACGGGGGGTGATGGGACTCGGGAGCCAGTGTGGGTCAGCGAGCACGGGGGGTGATGGGACTCGGGAGCCAGTGTGGGTCAGCGAGCACGGGGGGTGATGGGACTCGGGAGCCAGTGTGGGTCAGCGAGCACGGGGGTGATGGGGACTCGGGCCATCAGCTCAAGCTCCAAAGCCTGTGCTCATCCACACTGACCTCAGTTGTTTTAATTCATCCTCAGGCAAGGCTGGAACTTATTGCCCCGCCGCGGTTTGATACAACTGAGTTAAGAATCACCCACGTTGGTGTGGGACTGGAGTCACCTATAGGCCCAGACCGGGTAAGGACGGCAGATTTCCTTCCTTAAAGGGGCATGAGGGAACCCGTTGGGTTTTTATGACAATCCGACAGCCTCACGGTCACTTTCACTGAGACCAGCTTTCTATTTCCTAGATTTTTCAATCTGAATTCAAATTCTCAAACTGCCCTGCTGGGGGATTTGAACTGACGTCCCCCCTGGATTATTAGTCCAGTAACATAACCACGACACTGCAGTACCCGGAATAGTATTGTATCTCGACTACTGCACAGGATCAGAACAATAACACCTTGGTGCAATGTTAGTGTCAAGAGTGTTAAACTTTACTGGGCACCTGGTAAAAATAGCAAAAGACCCTCTTGTTCTGACTGTAACATTCGGGTAAAGGAGCCTCACAGAAATTCGCAAATTATTTTTGAAACTGAAAATTAATTTCAAACATTGTAGAAATCTGTGGGTAGGAAGCTAGAGAGTTATAGAGAGGTGAATAGAGAGAACTCCCTAAATGGAGTCCCTCATCCCTGTACACGAATCACTGAAAGTTAACATGCAGGTACAGCAAGCAATTAGGAAAACAAATGGTATGTTGGCCTTTATTACAAGAGGATTTGAGTATAAGAGTAAAGACGTCTTACTGCAATTATATAGGGCCCTGGTGAGACCACACCTGGAGTACTGTGTACAGTTTTGGTCTCCTTACCTAAGGAAGGATACACTTGCCTTGGAGGCGGTGCAACGAAGGTTCACCAGACTGGTTCCTGGGATGAGAGGACTGTCCTATGAGGTGAGATTGTGTAGAATGGGCTGATACTCTCTGGAGTTTAGAAGAATGAGAGGTGATCTCATTGAAATGTATAGAAATCTTAGAGGGATTGACAGGGTAGATGCAGGGAGGATGTTTCCCCTGGCCGGGGAGTCTAGAACCAGGGGTCACAGTCTCAGGATAAGGGGTCGGCCATTTAGGACTGAGAGGAGGAGGAATTTCTTCACTCAGAGGGCGGTGAATCTTTGGAATTCTCTGCCCCAGAGATTGATAGATTTTTGGACTCTCGGGGAATCGAGGGATATGGAGATCAGGCGGGAAAGTGGAGTTGAGGTCGAAGATCAGCCATGATCTCATTGAATGGCGGAGCAGGCTCGAGGGGCCGAATGGCCGACTCCTGCTCCTAATTCTCTTATCTCCAACAAGCGAGAGTCTAATCACCTCCCCTTGACATCCAATGGCATTACCATCATCGAAAACCTGCTCCTCATTCTTATGTTCTTATGCACCGTTCTGGTCAATCTCCTCTGCACCCTCTCCAAGACCCTGACGTGAGCTGTTAGTTATTTTGTGAGGTCGGTTAATGCCTTTGATGAACAGGAGCCCAACATTTTGAGGGTGGTGCCATTATGATAAAGATAATTTGACATTTAAAAAAGAAGCAAGGAATGTTTTCCATATTTCTGTGGCCTTACCTGTGGTTGCTGTCCCCGTGGGGGAGTGCGGTCAGCGCCATAACCCGTTAGTTGCTGATTCACCTCCAGCTCGGTTTCATGCGATCCCTGAGCAGCCATGACGCTGAACGTTGAATGTCGAGCACGCACCGGGTCAAAGCCCGTTTACAACATCTCACTTTGACATAAAGAGAAAGAAAGACTCCCATTTCTCCCCCGCCTTTCACACCCTCAGGACGTCCCAAAGCGCTTTACAGCCAATGAAGTACTTTTTGAAGTGTAGTCACTGTTGTAATGTACGAAACGCGGCAGCCAATTTGTGCACAGCAAGCTCCCACAAACAGCAATGTGATAATGACCAGATCATCTGTTTTAGTGACATTGGTTGAGAGATAAATATTGGCCCCAGGACACCGGGGAGAACTCCCAAGGGAGGGGAGGAGGGGGGAACAGGGTGGGGAGGGTGTGAGGAGGGTGAGGGGAATGGGAGGTGGGATGGAGAGGGGAGTGGGGCGAGGGGATCGGGGTGGGGAGGGGTGAGGAGCAAAGGGAGAGGGGATGGGGGAAGGGGAGGGAGTGGGCGGGGAGAGGGAGAGGGGAGGGGATGGGGAGGGGGGGATGGGCGGGTTGGGGAGGGGGGACAGGTGGGGGAGGGGAGGGGGAGGGGAGGGGGGATGGGAGGGGGAGGGGAGGGGGGATGGGAGGGGGAGGGGTGACGGGAGGGGGAGGGGGTGATGGGAGGGGGAGGGGAGGGAGGGAGGGAGAGGGGAGGGGGTTGAGGTGTGGGGGGAGGGGTTTGGGGAGGGGGAGGGAGGGGTTTGGGGAGGGGGGAGGGGAGGGGTTTGGGGAGGGGGAGGGGGCGGGGAGGGGGAGGTGAGGGGGCAGGGAGGGGGAGGGGGAGGGGGTTGGGGAGTGGGGGAGGGGAGGGGGAGGGAGGGGGTTGGGGAGGGGAGGGGTTTGGGGAGGGGGAGGGTAGGGGGAGGGGTGGAGGGGTTGGGGAGGGGGGAGGGGGAGGGGGGAGCGGAGGGGTTTGGGGAGGGGGTTGGGGAGAGGGGGAGGGGGTTGGGGAGGGGGGAGGGGGAGGGGGAGGGGAGGCGGTTGGGGCGTGGGGTGAGGGGGGAGTGGAGGGGGTTGGAGCGTGGGAGGAGGGGGGAGCGGAGGGGTTTGGGGAGGGGGTTGGGGAGAGGGAGGGGAGGGGGTTGGGGCGTGGGGGGAGGGGGAGGGGGGAGTGGAGGGGTTGGGGCATGGGGGGAGGGGGAGGGGAGGGGGCATGGGGGGAGGGGAGGGGGGAGGGGAGGGGCAGCGGAGCAGGATGGTGGGGGGGAACGGGGAGGGGGATTGGGGAGTGTGCTGCGGGGGCCGAGTCACGGGTCAGATTCTCTTGTTGTGAAGGATCTCCCTGCCCTTGTGTGGTCTGCCTGCCCTCGACGCTTTGCAGAGACCTTGATTGACTCGTGTGGCTCCAGCCACCCCACCCCCGCACCTCCTCATTCACCATTTTGAACAGGAATGTCGGGAGGGGGTTGAATGCGGGGGGGAGGGC